>NC_087514.1:36254732-36554732 GCF_963921805.1 Phalacrocorax carbo | reverse complement strand
GTCTAAACCTTTAATAAAGAGCAGTTAAAGCTTTCAAAATATTAAGGTATTGCATACTGCTTTCCTTTTGCTAGCACTTTCTTACTCTCTTCCCACTTATGTGCTGAAACATTTCATAGGGGAGGTCAAGAGGGGGATAAAATCTTTTTGTGGTGTCATTACAATCCAACTGCCATTGGATTAACTGTTCTCCGGAAGAAGTCTAGGAACAGGCAGAAAAGGGATCTGGAGCTGCCATATTGCTGGTGTCCAGTCTTCCATTCTTGAAGATAAAACAAAGAAAATACTCATAAAAGGAGAGGGAAGCACAATTAAAATACAAACAGCTTCTGTGTCTCCTGCACACTATTAATTGCAGTTTGTTGACCAAGTTGATCTCGTGATCTTATCAGCCATTCTCAGATCTACCAAACTATGCTAGCATCAGACAGTGTAAGGCTTAGTTTTTAGCAGCTTTGCCAGTTGAGGATTCACAACTGACTTTCTAAAGGAATCATGCAGGTTTTTTAGGACATGTTTTTCTTGAACAGAAGGCAAGAGCAATGGGAACGATGAGGAATAAAGTGGAGGAAGGAATATAGTGCACAAGGTAAGAGCAGAACCCCACATCTTGACCTTCAAGTGACTTGCTTGGGATTTAGCCACAGTGGATAGGAGTGGTGACGCAGACTGTCTTTTCTGTCCCAAGCTCTAGGATTTATCCAGCAACATTGCAGCAGGCACTGGCTCCAAGTGTGCACTGAAGCCAGGGTGTCTGAACTACCTGAGGCCTGAGGGTCAATAGAAGTCACCGGCTACTGATTTTTAACAACAGGAATAAAGCCCTGTATTAGAGCCAATCTTCAATTAGAGCATCTGTTCAACTATAAGAAAAGAAAAAACAGTCACTGTTTTACTTATTAAGGGTATTGATTATATTTATTTTTCATATAAAACATTAATAGAATCTTTTTCAAAAAACTGAATTAAGTAATTCAGCTCTCAGAAGCTGCTTTTAGAACTTTAGAACTCTTAACAGTTACTCTTCCATCATATCTTGCTATAAACTAAACAGCTTTCTCTCTCTATGCCACCTACCGGAATGAGTCTTCGATCTTCCCCTAGATATAAAGTATAATAATATATATTTTTTAAAAATCACAGAGCTACTAATTGACCTTAAAATAATATTACATAAATAAAGGAATGTTTCCAAACACTGTCTATTCTGGGTCAGTGTGATACAGGTTCCAAAAACAAGGTGAAATATGCATCTGTGAATACGGAGTTTTGCTAGAAGGCTAGGTCTCTGCTCTCCCAAAACCTATCTGTCTAACCCTTTTGAGTCACACCAAAAATCAGAACTTCCCAGAATTTTTCACTAGCAAGGGGAGAAGAAAGTTTTGGAGAAAGAGTTTTTGACAAAAAGATTAGATGACAGAAGTAGGGAGTCGGGATGGCAGGTGGCTGGAGCGGGTGTTTTACCACGCTGACTAGCCTACAACACAAGGAATGCAAAATAGAGCTTAAACCCCACTTCTGTCTGATTAGAGCTGAAATTCAAACTGCTCCTCCAGGAAAGCATCTTCCCTCTTGCTTTTCTGGAACAAGTTGCTCTCAAACCTCTTCCTCAGAATATCTGCAGTCAAGGGGGTAGGACACTCGCTCACAAGGGTACGCATCTTCCCGACTCGCAACTGATGCCAGTGCCCCCTATTTCTGTTTTTTTGGTCAAAACTATTAACCCCAATTCAACACAAATTCACAGAGAGTTTCAGTTTCAAAGCTGTTCTTTCTTTAAACTGAATACAATCAGTGAGAAAGGATCTGAATGTTTTTGCACCTAAAATTGATTTTATTTTTCCAACCTCTTACTCCATCATTTTGATCTTATAAAAAGACACAGTTTTTTCCTGCACATCTTACCTCATTTACCTCTTTAGTTCATCACAGCTATATCAACACTTCTGCCACTCACTGTACTGAGCTTTGCTATTCAGCAAAATGTGTTGCATACAGTGTGAAAAGCAGAATTTTGTCACCTCAATTCTCAGCTGGAGAAGGCAGCTCTTTTTGGTGACAGTCTGTTCGCCTTAACTGTTCAAACAACTCTTTCTAACAACAACTAAAAGCTTTACTCAGATCTCACCTTAGTGCTGTACTGTCACATCTGCACGGATTATAACACCTCCCACTGTAAAAGTTACCACAGCATAGTAAGTTCTGCGCAGGGCACGGGGTGCTCTGGTCTCATGTGGAACGCTTCTGAGAAACAACAACAACAACAACAACAACAAAACAAACTGGAAAATCTCATACAGATAAAGGAGGTTCATAAAGACAGCCTGTTGCTTTGAATACTTACAAAAAGTATCCTCTGCTTGTTTTGCAGCTTCATTTCTGTAGGTATTTATGCTGTAAGGAAATGGCTTGAGAAACACTGTCCATATACCTGAGTTTTGTGACTTAGTACTCCCTGATGTAGTTTGGAAAGTTCACATTCAACAATATGTGCAGAAGGATAAAAATTAAAAAACTATTCATCCTGGGTGTTTAAAAGAGTCTTGGGGGTGCTGAAATGTATTGCTGTTGTTGTTTTAGCTTTGACAGGAAGAGAAGTCCCATTGCCTGTGTGGCCTAGTTTTCCATTTTGAAGAGATGGCCGTATTCAGCAGTGTCAGCAGTGAGAAGGCAGAAGCAGGGCATGCGCCTGGGCAGGAGACACCACTACCCTCTCTGCTTTAGACGTGAGCAAGACTACGGCTGCCCGCCTACAGGAAGCAAATCTCCAAAATCTTTCAAAAGCATGTTAGACAAACTAAAGAGGTTTCTAGGGTTCTATTTAAATTTTTTCTAAGACCGTGTGGGAGATGACTTTCTGAAACATACAATTAAACAACAAAAACGAATTAGACCAATACTCACATTAGGAGAGCTTTGAATACCAGGACTCATGTACCAATTAACCAGGAAACTATTATATTCTAACACCAGGAATATTTTTTCATCTCCTAAGAAATAAAAAGATGTTCCAAAGGTGCAAGCATGCATTCAGTCATGCTACCAGTCGTGCTCACAGTACTGACAGTTGGCGTGGTAGGTATGGTTCAAATACATAATTTCTTGGAAGTTATGAAGCTTATGTTTTATAACTGTATTACTTGGAAGTCAACATGCAATTCATCCTCCTCATTTTTTGGTTTTGTATTTTTATACATAATACACGCGATCCATAGATCTCATTAAACCAAGGTTTTATATATACAAAATAACGAACAACACTTGTAAGAGGTGAATGATCCGCAACAGCACATTCACTCTGTAGCCTGCAAAGATAGCAAGAGTACAAAAAGACAAAATTACCAAACAAGAGGATACAAGACCAATAAAATAAAAAGACACTGCAAGCAATTCTGATGCTTGGACAAATCCTCTAGTATTATTTTAGATATCCTAGACACCTGCACAGGACTAGCTGACCTGTCAGAGCTGCAGAAGACTCAGGCTTTGCTAGAGCAGATGCTGAGGGTCCAAAGACATTACACAGGCTGAGCGCCATACATTACAGCTAAATACTTGGAACTGGAAAAGGGCTTATGTTCTGTAGATTCAAATGTAAACACAGGACAACGCAGGACAACACCATCACCACCACCACCACCAAAAACCCTGAAGAACCATTTGCTGTTGGCCCAGATTAATGTAAAAACTTCATGGAAAACATGCAAGAAGCCAACATTTCTCTATGGCAATAAAGGAATGCACCGTCAAGACAGCATTATTGCAGAAAAGCTAAATGCATTGTTTGCATGATACTTACTATGCAAGAAGAGAAGACTTTGACATCTCTAAACCAAATTATTAACAGAGGAGGCTTTGGGGCAGCAGATTAACAAAATGAGGAGGCACAAAACACCCAAACCCAAGATTTCACCCAAGAGCTCTAAAACAACGGAAGCATGATCAAATCAGCTGCTCTAATAAACAAGAGAGTCGGTAGGCACACAAGAATATGATGTAATGGGGAAGAGAAAGCACGACTTTGTAAAGAGAAGTCATAACTTCAAGATTACTAGCGTTTCTGTAAGGAGTTAATGATTATTTGGATAAGGATGATTTGGTTAATGTAGTATATTTAGATTTCTGAAAGGCTCTCACAAGCCAAAAGCTCTTAAACAATTTTTCACAAGGTAAAATAAAAGGTCTTTCATGAATTACTATTTAAAGGATGGAACAGAATAAGTGGGCAGTTTTCACAATGTTACTAGTGGAATGTCAAAATGACCTGCTCTATTAAACATAAATTCCCTGGAAAAGATGGCAAACAGCAAGGTTATAAATTTGCTAAACTACTCAGGCCAGCTCAAAGTAAAGCTGCCTACAGAGAACTGCCATCATGGTGACTACACATGACAAGCACCAATGAAATTCCATGTTGATAAATGCAAAGTAAAAGACAACTCAAACTGATGATGGGCAAGGATAAGTGCTAAATTAACTGCTGTTCCCAAGGTAGAGATCTTGGAGTTCTTGCCAATAGTTTTCTGAAAACAACAGGTCAGTGGCCAACGGCAGGCAAAAGGGTGCATATACTGTTAAAAATTATTAGGAAGGAAACACGGAGTAAAACAGAAAACATCATAAAGCCAGAGTGCTCACATCTATGATGTCTCACACAAAGCTCAGCAGCAGCCTCAGGAAAAAATGAGGCTCTTCAGCTTTGAAGAGACACCTCGGCATCATGAAAACAGCTGAATTGTATAGAATCAGGAATGAGACTGTAATAAGTGAACAGAGATTGACAATTCATTATTTCTCATGTCAGGAAATTTAACACCCCCATGTTTCTGCTGCAGTTAGTAGGCAGCAAGTGTGAAACAACAAAAAGACTCTCTCAGAAAATGCATAATTACCTCATCATTACAGAGGGTCAAAGCATAAACATGTCCAAATAAAAGTAAGTTCATGACGGACAGCATTAAACACAATGGTTTGGATGTATCTTCCATGCTATCAAAAGCAGGATTTACTCTATTTCTCCTGCTTTCTTTTTATGCCGGCTGCTGGTCCCTGTTAGACACAGAACAGCAAGCTGTTACGTTGTCTAACCCAATGTAGTGTCACTTACATACCTCTTGCTCTTTTCTGCTAGTCCAAATCTGAGTGTTCTTCAAGCTGTCATACAAGGCTCCTGTTTTCCTGTGCAGCCGCAGCTTCGGAGTAGCTACTGTCTTTAACTCTCCTTAGTCAGACCCAAATGCTGTCAAATTAATTACACTCATCGGAGGCAATTATTTTATTTAAAATGGCAGATGGAGAAGAAATGGAGAGGATGGAGAGTCCAGCTACCAAGAAATGCAAGATGCTTTTTGCTCCTGATGATCAAAAGCGGATGCAATACTGGCAAATGAGAGTCTTTGAGCAACAATAAACAAGACAAGCTAAGAACAGAAAGGGCTGGTGTCCAGTGCTGCAAGGATTTGGCAGTGTGCGTGTCTTCTGTTTATAGAAAGCATAATGGCAGCATACAGCCCTTCCAGGGACTGAGCAGAGGATTTATGCAGTGTCTGCACTACATAAACCTGCTTGATGTGCCACTTAGCTTTTACAATGCCTTACTAAAACCAGAGAAAAATAAAACATAGATCTTACACCTTCTTCCTTTCCAAAATACTGTTGCAAGTGACACAAATCTGATGTACCTATCAGGCTACCACTAAATATACCTTGTTCCCAAAAACCCCTAATGCTTCAAACTAGACTAGAAAAATAGAAATGAAACACACCATCCCTAAATTTAGATTCTTTTTTCATGTACAAATAACTGAAGGTGAAAGCACGGCATATAAGCATTTAACTAGTTGATTCTAAATACAGAGATACTTTTAGATCTTTTAAATTATTTACAGGCCTAAAAGGGTGGTCAAACATGAAAAATATGTCCAATTATTAAGAATAAAAATAAAATAAAAAATAGATCATGCTTACTTTCCTAAAAATATCTACACTACTAAACACACATTCAGCAAGGGCAAATGCCTGAATCTACAAGCACCCAAGCAGTGCTTACTCTAAAAGCACTCTCTCTCTTGATCCCCATTCATTTTGCCCAAATGTAACATTTAGATTATATTTTAAAATTACTCCGCTACATAAGGACAACGTGAACGTGCGCCTGAAATTACTTACTCTCCTACTTGCTCCTTTTAAAAGAGATTGAGAAAAAAATAAGCAAGTTTTTATCTTCAAGCAATTTTATTCATTGACTCATGACCATTAACAACATTTATAGCTCTGTAAATTATAATCACGATAATCAAATCCTGTGCTTCGGGGTATGAGCTGATCACCATAGGAGCTGGGAAGAAATTTTCTCCCATCTGCTGCACTGCACAGTTGTATAGGTGCATTGTTGGTATGATGGAAAGTTCACCCTATGTGAATGCTGGTGGCAGAATGTAAGGCTTTGAAGGCCAAAAATGTCAGAATGACAAATTCTACGTGACGGATGAGAAATCCCTAAGAAGCCTCCCCACTTGCTGCCAGACTCTGCTGCTGTGCTATGCACATGGACCACGAGACCAGCAAGTCTACGACTTCCAGGACAGTCTAGACAGCACAGCTAAAGCAATGCAGACAGAAATGGAGAAGCATCTCTTTCCTACAAACTCTGAATTTTAATTTCTCCTGTTGTAAACAGGTCCTTGACTGACTAATCTTACCCCCAGCAAATATAATTTGATTTTGCTGTAGCCATATATGTAAACATAATATGAGAAAATCATGGCATTAACATTATTAACTACTAACAAAATTATATTCCTCAAGTAAAAGCTGGAACATAACTTAATTTAATCTAATACATTCCATGCACACAGACACACACAGACACACATATATACACTCACACCAAAATAACATTAATTTAAACATCATGTTTCTGAAATCCACTAATCTGAGGTCAGTATATATAAGATTGAAAGTTGCGCTTAAACAGGATTTCTCTGTCATTCTATCATATCTGTCTATTACCACAGGACAATATTAAGCGCAAATATTTCACAGAAATCTGAAATCAGGAGGAACTTACATTTCAATATCCCATGTAAAATAATAAACTAAAACTAGGAGTTTGCTGCGTATGTAGGAGCAATACCAGCAACAGCTATAGCTCAGCCAAGTACCATAGAGCTTTAAGTGACAAATTGAAACTGCCATCTTAAAATTGCTGCCCATAAAGTTTTCAGGACACACATGTGACCCCCACAGCAATGCTCTGCAGACCCCTAAGCCTGCAACCTCACTGTGAGCGTGCAGGAGATGGCATTCACCCTCTCCTTTAACCGTGAGTGTTGTATCTGTACAGCTCCCAAGAACCACCGAAGATGTCGGAAGGAAAAGGGTGAGTTTGTGACCAAAATCCTTGCCAAAATACTGTTTTAAAGAAAATATACTTCTATTAAGCATGGGTATAGGAGCTTCACTACTGGCTTAGTAATTCCTCCTTACAGACAACGCTCCTGCTAGGAAGCTCCAGCTTATCTGTGAGCCAATGCCATGAGGGCAAAACTGAGAGCTGGAGCTCACCTGTGTCATTAGTGTTGCTAAATACAGGGTTGGACCTATCACATAAAACTGCATGGTAAATTTGAGACAAAATTTACAAGAGTGTGTCTGTAAAGAAGTTGCTGAAATCCGTGAGATTGCTCCATACTGTCTTTAAGACACACATTCAAGCAGCTGAACGTGAAATACCTGATTTGTAATGTTTTAATTTTGTCCCTAAATATTCACATTCTCTCTCTCCCTAGAAGTGTTCATAGAAAATTGTGGGCTTATGTATGCATCAAAATACTTCCCCTTTTTGTCTGCAAGACTACTTTAGACTAGAAACTCACCTAAAAATTACATTAATTCCCACATTTACTCAAATGGCACCAGGACAGGGGATGTAAGAAAACAGGTATGGCATGGAAGTCTTGGCATCTGAGTGACTCTCCCAGCTTCTGAAGCAGTAACAGAAACACATCCTTCTAATTAAAAATTATTGTTTCAAGAAAACCGGTATGTGCTTAAGAACAGTGTTTCAGGTAGTTCACTTAATATTGCACTAAAGTTTTGTTGTAAAAATGAAATTCAAAAAACAGTTCAGGTATGTGCACGTATAAGTAAGGCAGTACATGTATGTGTGGGTGTGTAAATACTATATACCCAGACGCAAACCGTAAATACATTGAGTAAACTTCAGCTCTATATCTTAGTACTCAATTCTGAGTCTGGTTACCTTCCGGATTGCTAAGTCTTTCTAAATTAGAACAAGCAATTTCTCTTTGTTTTACCTAATATTTGAAAATGGCAAAAAAGTCCCATGGGTCACTGAAAATTATCCCTTCATTCCTGCCGCCTGTTTCAAGTCAGTCAAAACATTCCAGACTTCAAAAGGGGGCTTTGCCTGCTTAGGCCATTTTGGTGTCCTTCTATGGTTGGCCTATGAGGGATTGGTTATTTGGATAAATTAGTTTGTGGAGCCTGCTGGCCTTCTAGAAGACCTCAGTGTCTGACTGCAAATTAGTTCTACCGAACATGTAGAAATCCCTGGGCAGACGAGAAGAAATAAATGGTGATAAAATCTAATACTACAATGTTTGTAATGCGATTTTATTCTGCTCTGCAGCTTGTAAGCAAAGCTAATGTTGAATTAAAAATTTTAGAATATAAAGATGTCCATGAAAGCACAAAATCAGATCAGTATCCGAGTCACAGCAGAGAAGGCTGTATGCCAACTTTAAAGTTAAGCTTCCAGCAGGAATCTTTTACAAGAACAAACAAAAAAACCTCCTGCTTTTCCACAAAAACAAGTAGGTATTTACATTACGGATGCACCCCCGCTTAAGCCAGGAAGTCACACAGTTTAATTCTGCTGGAGCTTGGGCTGTGAATAAACTGCTATGCAGTCTTTTAGTGCATAGTTGTACAACTGCCTAAGAAGGGTTTATCCTTAAGGAAGAAAAGTCAGAGAGCCAAAACTAACAAACATGGCTCCTCGAGCGGAACAATGGTCCAGAAAACCTAGTAAAAAAGAAAATAAACTTCACTAGCAGTTTGCTTTTTACTGTTAAGGGCTAAGCTACAACTTCATCACGACTTTCAAGAAGAGACTTCACGCAGAACAGTATCCATACAGTGTACCTATATAGCGGCTGGAGAGTCAGATGGATTGCGTACTTTTTATAGCCATTATATACCCATTTTTATAAGGTGATCTAAAAATGCCTCACACCATAACTAAGACCAAGATCCACCTCGCCAAGGAAAAGAGGGCTTGTAGCTAAGATCAGTGGTGGTATCTGTTGATGGACCCCAATGAAATCCCTTCGAGGTCTCTGTCCTGCTCCTAACGCCGCAGCCATAAGGTCAGCACCCATATGTGTGTGCGGAAAAGGCACTAAGAGTTACACTGGCAATGGCATTAGTTTCCAGTATCATTGGCAGAAAATTACAAACATTCATTAAAAATAAGAGCTACGATGACTGCTGTATTTAGGCTCTGGTTCTGCAAAGATGAATACGCCCAACACTATGAGCTGTGGGTAGAAGTACTTCTGTCAGCGCTGCAAGCCTTGTTGCCTAAGGCGCTGCAGGGTTTCTGCCGCTGATTAGAAAAAGTACATTTTAAGTAACAAGGATTCCTCCGTTGTGTTATGGCAAACCCAGCTTAATGAATAATTTGCAGTGAATAAGGTACGCTTTTCAAACTGCCCACTAACAGCTTACAACTTTCAGGAGTATTTTCACTAAAATGTTTTTAAAGAAAAATTCTACTAATAGTTACTGAGTGAGCAGTTACCATAGGCTGCCTAGCAGCAGCTCATTTCAATTTGGGGAATTTAAATACATCAGCTAGTTCTGGCTGTTCATTATTTTTGACACTTACCAAGTGTTATAAGTGGGTTTTGTGGCTTATGTTTCCAATATCCTACCAATTGCAGATAGAGAGGGGTCGGGGAGTGGGAAGGGTGCAGGCAATTACATTTTATAGGCTCAGTTACTGGCTGCAATTGCATGGTGCTTGTTGGTTATTGCCTTGCAGAGCTTTCCAAAGAGGAAGTACGTTACACATTTCTTCAGAATAGCAAGGGAACGCAGAAGGGAACACAGTGCTGTGCCAGCCTCGGAGAGAAACTGAGGTAGCACCAGCATACATGAGTTTCACAGGTGACGATACTATGAGTTTTCAGCTGAAGGTAAAATACTTGTATTTTCACCCATTTTCCTCATAGACTTAGTTCCCTAATGTGGCAAACAGGTAGCGTGAAGGGATGACAAATGTGCCATCCATGACGTTACTGAAACCCAGAGGTTGTGTCTGGCTGTAACCAGCCATGCCCGCAGGCACAGCCATTCCATCACCGCAGCGGTGGCCTCTGAAACCTCTCCTGGGCTGGAGAGCCGTGCCACCGAATCTCAGCTCACCTCAAAACAAAATGAACTTTCTAGCTCTTCTGGTAGCAAAGATAACCTTGAAAATGTGAAGAGAGTGTAATCTGATGCTTCAGTAAGACTGCAAAGAGCTTGAAACAAAGACGGAGAGATGTGAACTGCCCCAACCATCTCTCTCTGGGCCCCATGGACTCAGCATTTCTGTGGTCGTGGAGTCTGGCGTTTTTCCAAGATTCCACAGAATCTCGCATGTTTGCTGCAAAATTCATTATTTTGCTGCAGCCAGGTGCTGGATGTTTTTTGGTTTGGGTTTTTTTCGCTCCCCCCCATCCCCACCCCCCGCCTCCTTTTCTTGCTGAAACCAGCTCCTTGCCCTGCATCTTTTCATTAGTGGAGGTATGAAGTGAATTTTCGGCGCAAGGGCCGCTCTCTGATACATGGCATGGGGAAAGCAGGAGAGCGGTGTCCGCGAGCAGCAGGGAGGAACAAGAAGTTGGAAGTATGCAGCCAGGCTGCCCAGAGCACCGACCAAAAGCTGAGGTTTGGGGGCTGCGGAGGGAATCCGAGAAGATCAACTGCTGAAGCAGACTAGGAGCACCTCCTCTCTTGGCTCACTGGGTACACACTGTTTGGATCTAACTTGACTGCTGAGGGCCTCAGAGTCTTTGCTCTGTTTTCCAGATGGGCAAAGTTGATCATCAGAAATACTTGATGCTGAAAATACTTCTTGGTGTACAATTTTGCACTGAGAATTTTCAGTTATGAGCCTGGACAGGGCAGGAATGAAAGATATTTAATGCTATATAATAATGTCATATTGCAATGAAAGAGAGACTGACAGGGAAGAAATGGCCTTTAAAATAATCCCAGAGGGTATAGTAATTGCTGAAAACATGCTAATATTTACTTGTGAAAACTTCCTTTTGCTGAATCTTGCAAATGAGTATAAAATATGCATTATTTTAAAAATGGATAGTCAAATGAAATAAAATGCTTGCTTACTTCTACAATGCCCTTTTGGAGGGTTTTGAAAAGTTGTCATCAGGGTACCTCTAACACTGGTGTGTATCTACCTCAAGCATATCAAGCCAGAATCTTCCATTTATCAATGTCTGCCATGTTTTTAGGGCTTCTAGAGGGTTTCTAGGGCAACACATTCATGACAATGCCAACTTTGGGACTGGTAGAGATTTAGCCTACCACAGATGTAAACCACAATAATTTTACATCAATTTTTAAAATCAATTTGGTATAAGATGTACTGTGACCCATTCTCAGTTTCCTTGCAATCAGAATCTCTCTAACATCCAAACTGACTTTTCAATCTCAAAAGTATTCAAAACAAGATGCGGGTTTTTTCTTCTCAGGTATGTATGAGCAGCGGGATTCATTGCAAATGACCATCAGGCAGAACAGCCCCCTCAGGATGGTGAGGAACAGGGCTTGCAAGCTAAAACGGAGATTGGAGCTCTAGTATATAAAGCCTGACATGAGATGGCACCCTATGCATGGCGCTTCAAAGTGTAAACATGTTGGCTATGTATCAGACTTGCAGTTTTCAGCAGCAAGCCAAATACTACTACTTTGTAGCTGTTTGCTCCAAAGTTGATCAAGTGAAGAAGTACATCCACAGAAAGATCAGTGAGGTGCGCAGCACAGTGTTTGGACAGTGTTTGACTTGAAACAGCCCGATCATTGAGGCAGGCCAGTTGTAGGAACTCAGAATAGAATAACTGTTTCAGCTGGAAGGGGCCTACAATGATCATCTCATCCAACTGCCTGACCACTTCAGGGCTGACCAGAAGTTAAAACATGTTGTTAAGGGCATTGTCCAAATGTTTGTCAAACACTGACTGGCTTGGAACATCAACCATCTCTCTAGGAAGGCTGTTCCAGGGTTTAATGACCCTCTTGGTAAAGAAATGTTTCCTAATAATGTCCCGTCTAAACCTCCCTGGTGCAGCTTTGAACCATTCCCATATGTTCTATCACTGGATGCCAGGGAGAAGAGCTCAGCACCTCCCTCTCTGCTTCCCCTCAGGAAGCTGTAGAGAGCACTGAGGTCACCCCGCAGCCTCCTTTTCTCCAGACTAGACAAGGCCAAAGTCCTTAGCCGCTCCTCATAGGCCATTCCTTGCAGCCCTTTCACCAGCTTTGTTGCCCTCCTCTGGACGCATTCAAGGACCTTCACATCCTCCTGAAATTGTGAGGCCCACAACTGCACACAGTACTCAAGGTGAGGCTGCACCAACACTGAACAGAGCGGGATAATCGCCTCTTTTGACCAGCTGGTTGTATGTGTTTGATGCACCCCAGGATGCAGTTTGCCCTCTCGGCTGCCAGGACACACTGCTGACTCATATTGAGCCTGCTGCCAACCAGCACCCCCTGAACCCTTTCTTCAGGGCTGCTCTCCAGCCACTCCTCTTCTAGTTTATACTTGTGCCTGGCATTACTCCATCCTAGGTGCAGAATCTGACATTTGGACTTGTTAAATTTCATCCCATTAATCATTGTCCAATGCTCCAATCTATCTAGATCCCTCTGCAAGGCCTCTTGGCCCTCAAGAAAGTCAACAGCACCTCCCAGTTTATCACTGAGATCTCTGCTTCACTGACAAAGTGGGCTGAAATCAACAACCAATTTATTAATAGAGACGAAAATTAAAAATAATCCACCACTTACAAAGCTTCAAGAACTCTTATTTTAGCTTGATAAAACACAAGCGGAACATCTCTAATAGGTGCATATTAACCTTTTTTGGATGTGGAAAGAAACTGAACTTCAGTGACTTTTTCAGGCAGGATAATATACCAATATCCTCTGTCTAGCCAGCCTCAGATTTCTGTTATGCTTCTTTCTCAGGCACCTAGTAAAAGAAAGGTGGGGGCAGATGTAGCACTCAGGTTTGCAAGCACAAGTTTCCAAGTCTGTTCCTACAGAACATGAACCAAACACATGACAGTACCTTTAGGACCGTTTCTCCAGGTGATGAAATTGCTGCTTAGGTGCTAAAATCCCCTCTTAGCTGTGTGAACGTAATAGAAAGCAGAAGTTAGCCTACTGCACTTACTGTGGTATCCTCTTGTGCACATTAGCACTGATGGGCTGCATGCCCATGTGAAACATCATCCTCTTTCTCATCTAACAGAGAAATCTTGGCCAAAGACAGTGGCAAAGTACCTACTCCTCTACTCTCTCATAGTGTTTTCTGATAAATTTTTTTAATTTTCCTTTCTCCTTCCCCTTCCTCCATTATTCACCTAGCTCTATTTTCCTAAAACATTATACACCTCCAGTTCTCAGTTGCTGAATAAAGCTCTTCCCTTGCTCACATGTACCTGAAATTGCTTCCACAGCAGAGTTTGTATTGGCCAGTTCCAAAATTAAAGTACCTTTCAACTGGCGCTTGTAGAAAAGTTTTTCTTTTTTCCTATGTACTACCACCAGGTTTTAGGTGTCACTACTTGTGTTTGGGATCTTAAATCCCAAACCGCTTTTGGTTTCTGTGTTGTAAGTGCACAGTATTAATCTATCCCTCACCCTCTCTTTCTCTCTTTCTTGTATACACGCACACAGAGCAGAATAAACAAAAAGATTGTTCGTGTCATTGTCTTCATTTTCACTGAGACTACTTTGCCTTCTGACTACTGCTTTTAAGAAATCTCCATGTTCGTCAACTGACTGTTGCAAATGCAGCAGCCTGTCCAATTATTAATTAATTAGAGAGGTTTAACTGCAGGACTTGATTCACCAGTTGAACACCCTGATTTTAAACCTATCCAATGACATGGCAATCAGAAGAGTCACACGCCACAGTGGTACTTCTGCCCCATGTTATACACCTTTGGGTGGTTTGGCCCTTGCTGTTACACAAGCCTGAGTGCTTGTCAATGCAGCAAGTCCATTCAGCAGTTACTGGTTTAGATTTTGATAATCCTGATAGCATCCCTGACTACCACCCACTTGGGTAGCGTGAAGGGAAATTCTGAGCAGATGAAGTGTTTTACAGGCTCTCTGGATTAAGTGGTGAAAAGAAGGAATGGAATGTATAACCCCAACAGGAGTGCTGGTGGTGCCAAACCATGAACAAATATTTCCCTTAATACTCCTGTTATGTTAAGTGACAGTTACATTTGTCATTACATACAGCTCCAGCGTACGATTACGCGACCCAAACCCATCGCAGCACACAAAGTCCAAGCTACACCGGGCATACAGAGAGGCAGTATTGCAGTGGAAACCGCAGAAAATCCCAGCAGCTTTGGGGATAGGCTTTTCCTGCAGAGAGGAAAGCCTGATCCCAAATAGAGCAAGGATTGGGCTTGGGTGGTGCGGAAAGCTCTGGGACTGCAACCGCAAAGAGGACCATCCCTGTTTAGCACCAGTCGGTAACCATGGCCACCCCTTTCTCTAGGATTGAATTGGTCCTTTTCACACATTGCTGTAGCAGCGATGGATAAATACCCAAACGTACACATAGAGACAGACTGTGGAACAAATGAACATTGGAAAATAATCAAAGCCATACGGCTTCAGACAGTAAAAATGACACTAGGCGAGAAGTGTAACAAAAACATGCAACACAACAGGCTTATTGTTAGGTGGCTTAGTTCGTTCTACTCTGTTGCTATGTGAAAAACTAACACAAGCACTAGGGAAACTGGATGTACAAGGGGAAAAGTGAGAGACGATGCAGAGTATGGTCAAATGTAAAAAATAAACAAACCAGAAAAAAAATGCAGGTAATAAATCTAATCAAATTTACTAAATAGCAGGTTTTGGAGTTGTTTTACAATGGCTAAAAATAAGGCAATTTCCATGTGCACCGTTTCTGTTAAAATACTCCAGAATAAAAACATATATGTAGCATTTTGATGTTCACTGAGTGCCAAGAATGATATCACGAACTAAACTAACAAGTCCGTAACACACACTAATCATTTGACCATGCATGAAATATTATTTTAAAACGTTATTAACCATGCCTGATAGTCTACAAAGTTTCTTACTACCGTGACTTTATAAACCGGCATTTAAAAGAAACAACAATACTGCTAAAGATATGTTTTTTAAGAAACACAAATTTTGCCACGGTTCACAAGACTTTGCAGCTAGGAGTTGCACCCGCTTCTCCCAGTAGCAATATTTGCACATATTCACACAGGCAAAGAGAAATAACTTCAAATAACGGGATGAAAACTCTCTAACAGATCAAAATGTTAACAATGGAAGCGCAGCAAGACGAGTATTTCTTAGAGAAAGCAACAACCGTCATTTTATAACATGAATCATTGAAGACAAATATTTTTAAATCTATACTTATTTTCTGTAGCTTTAGCATAAGCCTCCACCTCTCAATGAACTACATCATTCATGGCTTCCAATCACTAAAAGTACACGTAGCTTTCTGAAACTTTCCAGCCACTCGGTTACAACAAAAATAATTACCACTTTAAAAGCCACAACTTTTTTTCTCAGGACTGACAAGTTATTTACTTACAGACTTCCCATTTATTCCCTGGGGGTCTTCCATTGAAGATTTCTTCTTCCAAATTATATACGGGCTGTTAGTTACAGTAAGGCTCAGGCAGTCCTAGTACACTCACACCTGTGGAAAAGACAGTACCACATTGCCCTATTAATTTGTTGGCATGAAATTAAGAGCTGATCTTTACATCTGCAACTTTCCATTAACTAACAAGTATTCACAAGTTGGGAGCGGTTATCTTCGATGAATTGAATTAATCCTGAAAACAAATATATAGCCAAGCTGTTTATTGCAAATCCACATGAGCCAAAAGCAGGCAGCGAGAGCCCCGTTGTGCTCACTGTCGGCAGACGAATAAAAGGCAGCCAGGAACTCTTCTACCGACGGTATTTCTGTGCCAACAACACATCTTGTTTTTTTTTTTCCTGGTGAAGTTCAGCCTCTCCCTGATATCTATCAATGTCAGTTGTACTTTAATGCTAAGAGGAAATAATAACAAAGAAATATGATTGTAGATTGAGCCAGGATAAAAGGGAAAATCCACAGTTTTCAAAATGTTGCCCTCAAGCTAAAGATGTTTTTATACTAAATCTCTTCCAGTTTACATTAGGTCACAGTCCTAGCCCCTATAAATTATAAATATGGGATGCTTTGTGTTCTCTCACCTTTGGAAATGGTGTTCTTTGATGTTAAAAATAACAGTGAAGCGCTGAGATGAATTAACAATGGCTTACCCCCTAAAGAGACATCAATTCAAAACATGGTTTCCTTATGGAGACAATTTTCTTTAGACTAAAATGCTGTGACTGTCTTAAAATACAGAATTAATCATTCAAATAATTCAAACAAACTCTATTAAAATCCTTATTAGAAAATTTGGCTTTTTTTTTTAAAGACATGGGGCAAATGCAGTCTGCTAAAGAATAATAAAAATGTAAATCTCGTCTTTTTAAGTGTGTGTGTGTGTGTGTGTACATATATGCCTTATATACACAGAGATGTGAATAGCACTTTGCTTATCTATGACAAGCGAAGATCCAATGGCCTGAAGATATTCAATTTGTCCTAAAACCACTCTGTATATGAAACAAGTATGTATATTTTAGAATCAGGATCCCAAATCTTATTTTGCATCTTTCTACCTGAATGGGATTCTTGCAAGAAAAAAAAAACCAACAAAAACCCTTCAAGCCCAGTTGTTCTGCGCACATCCATGCTGGACACTACTTATTTCACTATCGCACAAATTCGGCTACTTCTATAAAATCTAAACATTAAGAAAGTGTTAACAGGTCCACTCCACACCCTAAGGAAGATGCTAATATGAACCATGCATCTGTAATGCATCCACTCCCTTCTTTCTGGTTTACAATTGAGAGATCTAACCCAGTCCCGCTCCTGCTGAGAACAATGGCCAATCTGAAATATTTCTATGAAATCAGGGTTTGGTACTCGCATTTGTTCTGACACTAGATTATAGGTTAGGAAATTATTCAAGGCTTTAAAAAGTGACAATTAAAGCTAGGGAGGGGAAAGGACAAGAATTTCTCCTACTTTAAAAAAAAATAATAACAGCAAAGAGCAGAAGAAAACAGTTCTCTCACAATGCCCCACTCCTAAGCAATGACTGACATCTGTTTCAAAAACTCTTTTATTGCAAAATTCAATAAATGGAAAAACCGCACAAGCTGAAAGTCTGCCACTTCAGCAAGGGAATAAAATGGAGCCTTTTCTAATGGAAAAATATTCAAAAGTCAATTGATGTAATGCTGGTATGTGAATGACCTGACAGCTTTTCAGATCAGCAGCACTCTCTTTACTAATGGAAAGAAAACTTTACCAAGACTGGTAAACGTCTACATTTAAAAAGCATTTTCTATTAAAGCCCATAAGGAAAAAGCATATATGTTTTATTGTATGTCGTAGTTCAACCGTAATTAGACGACCCAGCTTGCAGAAGCTGCTGTAGCAAACATTTTCTCTCTCTGGGAGAGGTTCCTATAACACACCAGCGTCAAAAGAGCCTACTGTTGCATATTCTGCCCCTCCAAGCCATTGCAAAAGAGATTTAAGAAACGGTCCTCTATATACCCCACACACACAACGTTAGGAGCAAAGGCTTGTCTTTCTCGGCAGACACCAGAGACCTCTGGCAGCAGAATCAAGATAAGCAGTAACATGAGGGCTTAAATGTTAATACAGAACAGCTGATTACAATGTAATTAAGTAATTTTAATTTTAAAAATTCAAGTTTTAAACAAGTTATCCTTATTACAATTGTCATCTTAGGTTATTTTTAACTTTTAGCAAAGCTTTACGAAAGTAATTAAATTCCCTTGAGTTGTTAATGTATCAAAAATTACACCTAAATTACAGTGAGTATCTATTACAGAGAAGTTGTTATATGCAAAATATGCCATCGAATATGAGGGAAAATACCTCAAATTATTGAAAAAGACAAGATCCCAATTGAAGGGAAGTCATGAAAGTACATATCCCCTTTTATTTTTCTCTACTACTTTTGAAGTAATTTGCTTAGTTAAATATTATTATTATTAAATACATGATGGCAGCTGTTAGTCCAAGCAGCTAAAGAAGCACTATTGTACCAGGCATGATAACCGGCGCCCCCCTTTTCCAAACAGCTATTACTCTTTTAAAGGGAATAAAAAAAAAAAACAAAACCCAAACCACAAAGAGCAAGGAAGTATAGCAAGTGGTTTACGGAGCATTTCATTCCCTTCTTTCTGAAATGCTATCCAATGCCATGCCATTTTCCCCACACATATGGACCTGAACGTGCGCCTTTGCAGCCAGGCACAGGGCTGTTGCCAACTGCTCCCTGGCCAGGCTGCGGAGGTGGCCAGGACCTTCAATAAAGCTCCTTATTGTGCAAAGGCTGTCCCCATCCAAGCACCCACCTGAAAACCTGACAAAAATGAGTAGCCGATTACATGGGAAGCAGATGTTAAACGCAGTCATGGACGCTGTGAAATAACCTCGTGGGGCTGGAAGGTACTGATGGAGGTCATTCTTGCACAGAGGTCACCAAAACGCAAGGGTGACCAAAAAGTAACTCCCTGCACTTACAGGCACCAACATTTAAGGACAAGGAACCTGGTTTCTTACACTTGCTGAGCTGTTCTCCATAAAAGCTTTGCATTTCTCACTCAAGCCCTACTCTGCCACTAATAGACGCATCTCAGAGCTGTCCCAGGGCTGCCACACCACACGTTCAGCCGCAGTGAGCCCCTGCCGAAGCTCACTGTGACCAGAAACAGCAGGAACACACCACCACCTTGGGCTGCCTTCCCCCTTCCATCACTGAGGAGGTGGGATTAACATTTTTCCTGTTCCTGTGCCATCAGCAAGACTGCTCCTGTCTTAGCACCCACCGTCTGATTACACCATTGAAAAGTCTCCAAGATGAGGTCACTTTTAGTGTCGTCAGTGGATACTGCTTGGTTCTTATTTTCTTCTATAAAAAACCCAAAACACCAAACCAGATAATTCTTTCTCATGAACTGGTAGGATTTTCTAATAACACCTAAATAAAGTTGTTATGTCCCCAAATTGTATCTCCCTCATTTTCTAGAAGAAAACAAAACAAAACAAAACATAAAAGCCACACATGCTTTATCATGTGTGAGGGAGGGAAGGGAAGGGAAGGGAAGGGGAGGGGAGGGGAGGGGAGGGGAAGGGAAGGGAAGGGGAGGGGAGGGGAGGGGAGGGGAGGGGAGGGGAGGGGAGGGGAGGGGAGGGGAGGGAGGGAGGGAGGGAGGGAGGGAGGGAGGAAGGAAGGAAGGAAGGAAGGAAGGAAGGAAGGAAGGAAGGAAGGAAGGAAGGAAGGAAGGAAGGAAGGAAGGAAGGAAGGAAGGAAGGAAGGAAGGAAGGAAGGAAGGAAGGAAGGAAGGAAGGAAGGAAGGAAGGAAGGAAGGAAGGAAGGAAGGAAGGAAGGAAGGAAGGAAGGAAGGAAGGAAGGAAGGAAGGAAGGAAGGAAGGAAGGAAGGAAGGAAGGAAGGAAGGAAGGAAGGAAGGAAGGAAGGAAGGAAGGAAGGAAGGAAGGAAGGAAGGAAGGAAGGAAGGAAGGAAGGAAGGAAGGAAGGAAGGAAGGAAGGAAGGAAGGAAGGAAGGAAGGAAGGAAGGAAGGAAGGAAGGAAGGAAGGAAGGAAGGAAGGAAGGAAGGAAGGAAGGAAGGAAGGAAGGAAGGAAGGAAGGAAGGAAGGGGTTATGTGGTTCAGTGAAATCATCTTTTTCTTTTACCATGTAGATGATAGCATGTGGTATTTTATGGTTAATTTTAGGGAACTTGATGGTTTTGATTTCAGGTGCTATATTTAGGAAGTTTTCTTTTTAGCACTTAGTAATGGCTCACTACATTCTCTCCTTTCCCAGGTAGGTCTCTCGTCCCCCACCCCAGCTTCTTTCTAAGGTGTTAAATTTGGCAGATAACCTGGGTAGCATTTAGAAAACAATTATTTCCAAATGCTAGGAAAGAAACTTGCCAAGTGTAACAGCTAAAAACCAAAATGAAAAAAAAAGGAAGGAAATAAAATAGAAGAGGGAAAGATATTTTTTTAAAAATGAAATTTAGTAGGGACCTTTCAGCAGCTTTATAAGCAATTAACTCCAGCACTGCGACTAAAGACCACCTCTGATTCAGCGTGGAATGCTTGCAGATACAATACAGCATCCTGACTTCCAGTGAGCCTCAGGGACTCCAGTAAAACAGATAGGTGCCCAGATGTGCAGGACCTAACATGCACATCTGCTGGAAGACATCCCACACCCACTGCAGTGCTGACACTGACCTAAACACAGACCCTGGGCCAGCCCCAGACCTCTCTGTGGGTACGCAGCCCCCTTGACAACAGAGGTACGTAACTTTCTTTGCATCCCCATAAGCATCCGTGTCCATCTCTTTTCCAATATCACTCAGCAGAAATGCATGGCGTGTCAGCACTTGTGGCTAGTGTAAACTTTCAGGGAAGAGGGCTGAAAAACTTAGTTTCATTGGTACACTCTCCTTTCTAAATATAGAACAGGCACTCCCAGTGTCCTGGAGAGGCGCATATAAAACCCACGGCACTTACACTCACTGTGATACCTAGGTCAGCACCAACGCAATATCATTCTTTTTAAGTCTGTAATATAAATTAAATATCTAGGGGTTTTTTTTTTAGCTATCTGGGTGATCACTTTTAACTTTAAAATACAGATTTAAAAATCAGTTAAAACCTAAAAATATGGTGTTTCCTTAATGGTTTTAATTTAATTGAAAACTAACATTTCAGGTAAGGAAATATGGGGTCTCATGTGCCTACACAGAAATCTCACTGAGTGCTGGACCAGATTGATAGAGGGGACACAAAAGCACAAGGAAGAAAGACAGAAAGAAGGACTATAAACACAACACACCACAAGCAAATTATATTAATGACAGCCTGAGTAATATATCTGTACTACTTTTGGAATCCTGAGATAATTTATAAAACTGCTACAACACTGTAAGCCGAAGCATGTCTTGAAGAAGCCATTTGACAATAGACTTTGTGCCACATTCCTTCCATATTCGATTAAGTCTAACAAGAAAAAGGGGGTGTTGAGAACAGAAGGACCACGATACTGTTCAGACCAACAACCCTCCTGGTGCTGTCTCCAGCAATGGCCATAAATGGACACAGAAGAGCAAGAACAGAACAAACATATGCTGTTGCCCCAGTATTTTCCCAGCTCCCTGCTTTTTGGGTTTAGAGGATTTCCTGAGCCTAGTGGAGTTCATCTGTCTAGCAACCCTCAGTACAGCTCTCTCAAGTACTTGTCCATCTCCCTCTTGAACACACATAAACTTTTTGGATTCCTAACAATTCTGAACATTCATTTGGGGGGGGGCATTACAGAGCAATGAATTGAATTCTTGGAATTATCTTTGATGCCGAGATCTCACTTCTGATGGTGAGGGTCAGCTCAGTGCCCATCACTTTCCACATACAGCTACAACTATTTTGCCCGGGGTCTGGTAGTTTATGTTTATCTCTGCAGAATTTCATTTGTCATTTTATTGTCTATTGATGTTTCATAAGGTCCTTGCACAGTCCTTCACAGTTGGCTCTCATCACTATGCACCTCGTTCTCCAAGTCGTTTAATAAGCTAATTTAAATTGCTAACTTGGAATATCTTCCATTCAAGTGGAAGCAACCTAGAAAAATGATTGTGCCTGATTAACACAACTGTTCAAACTAAGCTATTGGAAGAAAGTGGAGAGTAAGAATAACAGAAAATTCCCACCTGAAGAGATAAACAAAGGCAAAAGATGTTGGCATGTTTATCAAGGAATGGGAATCTGCTGGCTACTAATTTCAGCAAGCTCAGAAGTGCTCTCTGGTCCCCTAATATTGGAAGAGACTTGGTCAAATACAAAGAAACCTCTCCTGAGGTGGTGGAAGAAAGAGGACAACGTAGTGACCAAAACTGCCAGAGCATCTGGGAAGGGCAAAGGTTTAAGACTGGAGAACTGCAAAAATTAGGTTAATAATTTGCCTTTGCTTTTACAAGTTCTAAAACTGAAATGTAACTGGTTCAGAAACCATATTGATCAAGTCTTTGTGTTGCTTCCTTCACCTACCATGGTGAGGAATGGTCTAAACTAAGAACAGGAATGAGGCCCTGGTGAGTATGAGGATTGTGTGATGCCAGTGATGGCCAGCCGGACTGCTGAGTGCATCTCCCTGGCAGAGGCACCCAACAGGATGCCTCTGTTATAGGAAGCTCCAGAAAGGGCCAAAGTGGGAGACACATATAAGTATATAATTTTAGAGCAATAATGTTATTCTAAAAGCAGAGCTCTCCAAGCATAGCAAAAGATCGTATTTTTCATTGAATACTAAATACACATGAAAGTCAAACTGTAAAACAACATTAAAATTATACTGGCAACTTGCTTGCCAGAATTTTTTGTTAAATGACTTACAAAATTAATATGATGTTTAAACTACCCAGTGGGATCAACTTTATTTGTGTCTGAAATGTAAGTTGAAACTGGTCAGCAAAAAAACCATGCTAACAGGAAATAAAGAATATTTTTAAGGCGAAAACATAAGGGAAACTTATGCTTTTAAAAATTGATAAAATTACCATTTACAATGTGAATTCTGTGCCTCAAACAAGGATTAAACAGCTTTGCTCTTAGCATTCCATGGGATCTTTATTATCAAAAAGTTACAAGAATCCCTACTTTCCCTGGTTTTATTTACGTATCATCAACAAAGAGAACAGAACCAGAATGCAACAGCTAATTCCTTCATTGTGAGTTTTTTGAGCAATACATCCGTTTTCTGCTTTTTATGTATCAAACGCACTACGAAAGGCAAGCGGATCCACAGGTTAACACTGACTATTGGACTAAGTGTCATGGTTAATAAAGAATATGAAATACACACAAGAAAAATGTTGAGCTACGAATCATAACATGCAACAGGAATACTTATCTAACTCGGGAAAGAAGCACAAGATACTTTACAAACAAAGCTTACTTTCAACCTGTGTGGTTCTGTATGTGTCTAACAAGTAATAATTATATACATGCTCTAGGAAGCCTTTC
The DNA here is from genome assembly GCF_963921805.1 of Phalacrocorax carbo. Taxonomy (NCBI): domain Eukaryota; kingdom Metazoa; phylum Chordata; class Aves; order Suliformes; family Phalacrocoracidae; genus Phalacrocorax; species Phalacrocorax carbo. The sequence continues at coordinate 36,531,221 of NC_087514.1, read as the reverse complement.
TACACCTATTATAAATTTAGATTAAAGGTAAGGCATTACTTATTATTTTACATGGGCTTTTAAAGTAGTTTGTAAAATATATGCAGTCTATAAAAGTTTGTGGCCTAACAACAAACAACTGTACTGCTTCTGCACAATTCAGTGCAAACAAGTAAAGGTTTGCTAATCATAATTAATACAAGCCACATGTAAAGGTTTCAAGGTTTACATGGAACAATTAAAAGTTATTTTCCTCTAGGTGAAATAATGTTTTATTTCAATCAGGTTTTTTAACTTTTGTTCCTTTTTTTAAAAATAAATCAGATACATTTGAGTCTGAAATTGTAACAACCTACATTAAAGCCTAGGCTTCCCCCAAGCTAGTAAAAGCATTCAAGTAAGAAACACTATCAGCAGGACTTTCAGCAGTGGAAGTCACAGTATTCCGTAGAGCGGAAAAATATACCCAAATAGGATGGGTTAGAAAAAGCATGGTTCTAAGTGAGTCATCGTGGCTATGGAAAGATAAGACTCAGCTGGGAAACTCACAGGCAAAAGTCACAGCATCCCCCAGTGCAGGGGAAACCCGAGCACTGGGTCCAGGTTAGCTGAGGCCCTACACTCTGAGAACCACCACATTGCCTCTGGACTCACCCGGCCCTTGGAAGCAGCATAGCTGCACTGCTGTGGCACAGAGCCACAGCTCCGGTGTCTCTGTGTGAGTGGCACCTCCAGCATCCACACTGGTCAACCACTAACGGAATATATGTACCAGTGGCCTTCCTCACATCTTCATCAATAAGGCTAAGGATGCTCCTTCCTTTTTTTTTTTTTAACCTTCCATACGATGAGAAAACTTCCCTCTCTCTAGGTCAACCAAAATTTCTGTTGGTGCGTCATAACATTCATGTACTGCAAGAACCATCTTCTTTTTAATCTTTACAACAGATCAAATGCCCAAATTCAGATTTTCCAACTACAAATACTTCTACTTCTCATCAAGCAGTAAAGGTACCTGCTTGCAGTAGGTGCGAGTTTCACTAGTAGGTGCAAGATGTCTGTTTTCTTCATTTGGAATCATCTATGAGAATGGAAATAGGAAGAAAGTGCTTTTCTTTTTTTCTCTTTCAATCTCTTGAATACCTTGAATCCTGTGTTCAGGTTTGGGCCCCTCACTACAAGAGGGACATTGAGATGCTGGAGCATGTCCAGAGAAGGACAACGAAGCTGGTGAAGGGTCTAGAGAACAAGTCTTATGAGGAGTGGCTGAGGGAACTGGGGTTGTTTAGTCTGGATAAGAGGAGGCTGAGGGGAGAGACCTTATTGCTCTCTACAACTACCTGAAAGGAGGCTGTAGTGAGGTGGGGGTCAGACTCTTCTCCCAAGTAACAAGTGATAGGATGAGAGGAAGCAGCCTCAAGCTGCACCAGGGGAGGTTTAAATTGGATATTAGGAAAAATTTCTTTACTGAAGGAGTGGTCAGGCACTGGACCAGGCTGCCCAGGGAGGTGGTGGAGTCACCACTCCTGGAGGTATTTAAAAGACGTGCAGACATGGCACTTCAGGGCATGGTTTAGGAGACATGGTGGTGTTGGGTTGACGGTTGGACTTGATGATCCTAGAGGTCTTTTCCAACCTCAATGATTCTGTGATTCTATTAAAGTCCAAATGAAAGAGGATGAATGGTCCTAAGCCTGAGAAAACCAGAAGGCTGTATCACTGAGCTGTCAAGACTGTCAAGGTGAGGTCCAATGTGATATTTAAAGGCACCGCATCAGGTTAAGCATCTAGAGCCATTTACAGTTATTTGTTTGTTCGTTTATACTGCAAGCACCCTTATGAATGACAGTAAGCACCCAGCTGCACCTTTAGTCACCTAAGTACCTTTGGAAGTCTGACCCGTGGTGACCAGAAAAACCAACAATTCACTAATCAAAGTTCATTTTAAAACAGAAGTGATACTGCATTTACCTAACAATGATGCCAGCTTTCCTTCACCTTTCTGTGCTACATCCTCAAGCTCTTGTCTCTCAGGCGGCAACCCCAGGGACCATGCTGCCCAGCTCCCCGCGGGGCCATCTCCACTCCGAGTGGGTCAAGGGAGGAGGCACCGTCTAGGGCCTCTCTTCTCTAGCCAGCAGCCACTTCTTATGAAACTAAAACCCCACCAATAAATCTTTGCCAAATCTGGACAATTGGTGCGTATATTACAGGGGAGGAGAAGGAAATGTAATTCTAAGAGCATTTGTAGGACTCTCAGTTCCTTGGAAAACAATGCTAAAAAACATTTTTAAATGCTGGTTTGTTCAATTTTGTCACATGTCTTGCTTGACAGATGACATTCTTTTCCTCTGATTTCTGCCAGACTGTATTTTGATGAAAAAGAACTCAGTAACTCATCATTTTTAACATAACAAAACCAGAAAACTTAAGGATTGGGAACCTTGACAAATAGGGTCTGCTTACACAACTACACAAAGATGCATTATGTGTTCTTTGTCTGCAAAAAATGCACCAAGTTCACTCAAACAGCAGTATTTAGTTTCAGCTCTCCACATCTCCAAACTGTATCCACCAATGAGAATGAATTTTATATACCTTTATGAAAAACCAAACACACAGGTGCAAAACACAAGGTTATTTAAGCCATTAAAGTCATCTGTCCTCTAGCAACAGCCACACTTCTTACAAGTTTACTTACCCTAATACTCTTGCAATCTTTTTCACCATCACAGCTCAAGATAAAATGGTAATTATTGTTTTATATATATAACTATATATTAAGTATAGAGCAGTAATACAGAATAATATAGTATACTATACTATATATATAATATAATGTAATAGTATAGTAGCATAATATAGTATAGCAATATATTAAGCGTGGAAAACATAACAGACAATTGTTCTTATCCATATAACTTTATTTTTACAATTTGTTATGAAAGATGAACTATTGTTTCATTTATCAATGTTGTAACTAAGTTAGAATAAATATTTCATAATAAAGGAGAAAGTAAAGAAAGAACTACACTAACATTCTGAATATAATATTTCACTTTCCTCTGAGAACAGTATAACCCAAAATCTAAAAAAGAAAATTTTATTCACACAAAACCATGAAATCTCCTTCAATATGCAGATGATAAAAAGCTCAAGCTATTGAGCTGAGAAATTAAAATTCAGAAATTTTGGGAATTAGGCCAATTGCCCGAAGTGGCAGTAGGTGTGACTCGCTATGGAAACAGCATAGGAAGGACAGAGAAACAACTCTGAGTTGGAAAAGCTTTTAAAAGCATATGAAGTACCCAGCTGTGGCCTCCTTGATTTTAAGGACTTTACACACAATCTCCGTTCTTGTAAATAAAAAGAGCCTTCTCCTAGCTCACTTCATTATAAGGAGAGCTGCAAAAATGCAGGCCCACCTCACCGGGTGGGAGTTCACCTCCGTGATTTTTCCGGGCAGCCCGGCATGCCGGGGGCCCCGGGCGGGCTGGGCAGGGGCTTTCGCTGCCTGCGCTGCCCATGCACCCACGTGCTGCCAAGGGCTTGCCCTGGGTATGGGCAGCAGCTGCCCCAGGGTCCCCCAAGAATTGCCCCTGTGGGTCTCCTCCCATGCAGCCACAGGGCAACTCGCTGCCACTGCCATTGAATCTGGGCAAATCTTTCTTTGTCCAATCACTAATGCCTTTTCATGGTAGCTTGACCTGTATCACAGAACTCGATGGTAAGTTCACATTTTACTTTCTCTGGCCATGAAGTAGGATTAGCACTCCGAGACAGAGTGAGAAGAGATGCTGTGTCACCAACAGGTTAAAAAAAAAAAAAGGTAGAAGAGCATTAAAGGCGTCCAGACATTTGAGAGATCATTATCTTATGATGTTTGATATATCACATTAATCATTCAAAGATAAAAAGAGCAAAAAAAAAAGGAAGGAAAAAACCCAAGCCACTTAATTCTATTTAATGTCTTAATTTTGTATCACTCTCCCTCTCTTTCTCTAAATCTAGAAGGAGAGGTTATTCTGAGCAATAATATTTATGGATTCTGTAATTAAGTAATTGAACGAAAGAAGCAAAGAAAATAACCTAAAATTCTCTAAACGCATAGGATGCAAGGGGCCCCCAGTTTCCAGCTGAGTTGGAGAAACTGTTCAACTGACCTTTGAAGATTTAAAAATTCTCCTGCCAGAGGAGTCCGCCCCCCTCCTTGCCCACAGTGACAGCATTTGCAGTGCAAGGAGGACAGAGCCATAAACAAGGAAAGGAGTGACTTGCTTCCTCCTTTTTCTTCCTACCCTTTTTATGATTCAGTTTACATGGGAAGACGCAGCTACTGAGGAAAATTAGGAACGAAACATCAGGCCCGGAATAAATAACACAGCTGTCAGGAACCAGTGACTTAGTTTCTACTTGGAAAGCTTGTAAATGTTTTTATCGATGCTATTACAAATTCTGCAATTCTGAAGATGGCTGAACCATTCATAAAAAAACTACCTATACATTTTTCAATCTTGTTCAAGGGCACAGATACTTGCAGTTTACCTTACACTGAAATCTATGGTAGAATAAGGAGCTTGCAAGCTAGGACAAAGGTCGGGGGGAGCGTATCCAGACTAGCCTTCAGAAGATACGCCAGCTACCTCCATAAGCTGCACTCCTCAATTAGGGGCATTTCCATACATATTGCCCTTCTGTCTCTTCTTTTCTGGTGCAGCCAGACTACCTGCTCCATGCCTGCTCTGTGATCCTCCAACTACCCTCATTATGGTTCACGCTTACACAGCTTTTGGCAGAGAACAAACAGCTCTAATCTGGAAATTGTTTCATAGGGACTTTCCACACACCACACTCTCTCTTTAAAGAGCTTCTCACAGCACTGAATGACTGATTTCTCTTCTTATAGCCATATTTTTATTTTAAAAGACTATGGAAAGTGTGAGTCTTCAAATGTAGTGACTGTCCAGTGCTGCTGTTCATGTTACATTTTGCTAGAGCGTATGTAACCACGAATGTGTTTTGCTACTAAAAGTCAACGTGAACTACTCTTCTCCTTGCAATTTGAATGCAATGCTATGCTCCTTAGAGCCTGAAAGAAGAAAAAAAAAGCCTAATGTTATATTTTAATAATTGAAGAAAACTCTGATCTTTGACCTTGTGATAGAAAAAAACCTGCCTATTTAATTACAGTTTTAGAGAACAGAGTATTTTCAGAAAAAAAAACACCAAGCTTTGCCTCTAAAACCAACACCACCGACAAAAATCACCTCATAACTAGCCATATCCAACAGTCCTTTCGAAGGGCTTGCGTGGCGGCGGGCTAAAGGAACGCCCCAGGAGGCGACCTGAGGAGCGGGACACCTGCGGGCGCGGCCCGGCCCTGCCGCCGCTGCTCGGCGCTCTCCTCGTCCCGAACAAATGCTGGGATGAGGGGAGAGGGGAGGGGAGGGGAGAGCATCCCTCCTTCCCTCCTGCCCTTCCCCGGCCCCCCGAGGCAGGCAGCCGGGGCACCGGGCAGTGCGGGGCGCGCTGCGGGGCGCTGCGGGCGGCGGGAGCGCCGCCGGTGCCCCGGCGTCCGTCCGTCTTTCCCCGTCCGTCGGAGGAGGAGCTGCCGGCTCCTCGCTGGGGGCCCAGACACCTCCCCTAACACTTGCCGTGCCCGCAGCCGGCGGGCCCCAGGGGAAGGGGCGAAGGCAGAACCGCTCGTCACACCGACGCCCCCGCAGATTTTTACCCTCTGCTACAAAAAACCCCCACGCGTTCAGCGGGTCCGACGCGCCGCGGCCCCCCACGGACGCCCCGCAGGTCCCGGCGGCCCCCGGGGGGCCGAGCTCTGCCCCTCCTTCCCCCCCCCCCCCCGCCGGGGCTCCCCCATCCTCGCCCCTCCCCGCCGCAAACCCCGCCGCGCTGCGCGCCCGCGGAGCCGCCCGCGGCGGCGGGGCTGAGCCGGCGCACCCACGTGTGCGCGGCTCCCCACGCCGCGCCGGCTCCGGGGGGCGGGCAGCCACGGCAGCGACCGCCCCGGCCCCGGCCCCCGGCCCCCCGCGGCGCGCACTTACTCCGCGGGGCCTCCGCGGCGGCGGAGCGGGCCCGGCGGCTCCCCAGGAGCGGCGCCCGGCGGTAAGTTGCGAGGAGCGCCGGGCGGGGAGGGGTTTCGGGGAGGAGGTGGCGAGGAAACTTCCCCGGAGCTGCTCCACCGACCGACCGCCTCCTCCTCCTCCTCCTCCTCCCGCTGCCGCCTCGCCCGGCGGCAGCACCGCGCCTGCCCGGCCGCGTCCGCCGGGGCACACCGGGAGCGCCGCTGGCCTCACCCCTTCCCCCCCACCCCGCCTCCCCTTCTTTTTTCCTTATTTTTAAGAAGGAAGGTATGATTAGAGAGGGGGTGGCTGGCCCCTGAGGGATGCCGGCTTCCTGCGGTGCTGCGGGGCCGTGAAGGGTGGCTGCAGGTTTAAACACCCCCCACCACCACCCCCCAACCCCCCAACCTAGCTGGCAGCTCCGTCGCTTTCTCGGCGGCGCGGGGGCTGCAGCGCGGGCGGGGGGAACCTGCAGCGTCCCCGGCCCGCAGGGGGTTATCTGACACCGCGCTGGGAAATCCGTGGCCGCCCTTCATGGAGAAGGCAAAGAAAAGCATCAAGGACAGCGTGGGAACACCGCTCTGGAAGTAGCTGTGCTACGCGTATGGCACCTGACCCCACGGACCTCGGATCGCCCCTAAAATCAGAGCTTGTGCACGTCATCCCCTCCTCATCCCCTATGAAGAAAGGAAGCGTGGGTCTGATTTCATGTGTCTCACACCTCAGGTACGAAGTCAGTGGAAAACAGTGGTAGAACATGCTCTTTGCTTGTCCGTCCTGGAGGCACGAACTTAGACCCTGCATGAAGCGTGAAGCGCGGGCATCCTAGACTAATGTAAATTAATGCCCTGCTCAGTTTGGCAAGCTGGTCCGCACAGAAGCAGCACAGCTGCTGATTTTTTTTTTATTTTACCTATATGATAAAGAAGAACATTGCAGTCCAGGCCGCCTCCTCCTCCCTTTCTTCTTTCTTAAAACAGAAGGTGCGGTCCCCTAGACAGGCAAAACAAAAAAGTTGCCACTGCTTCAGGCTCTTCCATTTATTTCACACATCTCTTTGTCTTCAGTACGTACTCTTCGTCTGTTTTCCTTTTCCAACTCTTCACAGTCTGCCTGTATGCCAATTTCAGAAAGTACAAACCGTGTCTCTACCTTCAGAGAAATTGAAATTGTTCCCACAAGCATTTATGATCTTCCTTAACTCTAGATACACAAACAATGCCATTTAAATCACTAGAATATCTAGATGCTTGTCCTGAAGGACCCCAATCACTTGGAATCCATTTTAACTTGTTAACGATTTTAAGGGTTTTCCCCCCCTACTTGTTTCTTCTCCAGTGTAACAGTCCTGTAAATTAAAGGGTGAGGTTAATTAAAATGTCAGGCATGGGGCCGTGTACAAACATACTGACAAACTGAGATGGAGTCCGCATTCTTTTGAAGTTAAATGAACCCTTTAGGCCATATAGGATATTTATATATTTTTTTAAATTTTCATTAAACTATTTCTAGTTCAACACAGTTTTAAGATATTAAACAGATCTTGCTCCAGTTCCCATTAAATTCAGTAGCCAAAGTCACCTTGACCCACAATGATGGGATCATGCTAGGAAATAATGGATGATACTACCTCGGCTGAGCATTTTTATTTTGCAGGGAAGCAGCTTAAATTGACCTAACATATCTGAGGGGAGATTGTGATCCATGGGTTGTAAAAATTGTGGTCCACGAGTGGTAAGAAAGACAGACTCAAGAGAGGTAAAGTCACAAGTCCACTCGCTTCCTTCTAGTGGAATATGAAATGGAGAAGAGCACAGGTGGATCCGTAAAAATCTCTGGAAGCAAAGAGGAAAACAGGATCTCTGCCACATATTTTCTTCTAGACTCATGGAATAGACCTGTTCAAACTAAATTCTACATTATACTGAGCAGTTTCTTCAGAAATTCATGGTCTTCGACTAACAGGTGGTTGAATATCTGCTCTGTGATGAAGCCTTTCTTCAAAGTCGGGTGTAGGGCTAAGCATATGTCCAAACCATGTCCTCTTTCACCTAGAAATCTTGCCTGGTAAAAATTCAGAGAGTCGCATTTCCTAAGCACTTACTAATTTTGAGCAAATATTAGAGGAGTTGAAAACCGTACACATATCCAAAATATTTAAGAAGGTCTCTGCCAGAGCGCATCTAGGACCCCAGTGATGCTCTTATTTTTGTGTGGGGTACCTCAGAATAAAACACAAACGTCAGCTCCAGCACGAGGGTAAGTGTTGCGTAACCCTGTGACAATGCTGGCAGCACAGCCCCAAGGAGGACCATGCTCCCAGGAGAGAGCCCTGAGCCTACTTAAGGCAGTAAAAGAGTGGACTTCCTTCCCACAGGTGCCGAGTGATGTGGATCGTCTTAGATTTGGCTTTGCAGTGTTTCTGTTGGCTTTCCCCTTCTGCAGGGTTTTGTGCTGTTGATGTTTGAGGCGAATCAAGTGCAGCCTATACAGTATTTAGGCACCAAGTGAAAAATCAACATAATTACTGTTCACAATAGGTGATTGATAAACGTGGCTCATAGATCAAAATGTTTAAAAGAGCACTCAGATCGCCATCCTACTTCGCGGAGTCATCTCACGAGTTGCCAAGCACCTGCTGTTGCCACTGGAGTAAAAGCAAGTTGTGAAAGCTCCCTCCCACCCCAAGAGCTGTCAGGTCACCTGCTGCCATTGCCCCCTTACCTGCAGTAGAAACCTCCAAAATGTTAAGTGGCTTGTGCGACCTGTAGTGTTATCTAAAACCAGTTTGGGTCTTCCTTATATAGCTAATGAGTTTCCGTAGGAATACGAAGAAAACAGACTAGGACTGTCAACTTGGAGTGCTGAAATTTGGAAGACCAGTGCCTTTGAGAACTGACAGTAGCTCCCAGGTAAACAGTTTCTTTTCTGTTATTCTTTCACTCCTCAGAACAAGCACATCTCCAGATCTGAGAGCTCCTGGCAGGTGTGACGAATGGCAGATCCTAATGAAGGCTATGGTTTGGCCAGAAGTGTTAGGACTTAGCACACTGTACAAATTCTCATCTGAAATAGGAATATCAGGAGCCAATTTCTTGAACATAATTTATTCCAGACACTAGCTGGAATAAACAGCATTCTGTAGCCTCCTCAGATATTTTGCCAGTAGGGAGCTGTCTTTACGCTTCTTTCAGTTAAGTTAGTGATCCAAACACAGAATTAATCACTGAAGAATACAATGTGGTTTTACAGACTCGAGGATTTGAGTTCATTACCAGAGACATTGTTGTGCCCTATCTGTATGTTTTTTCCTTCTGTGTCAGGTCTACTGTAGCGTGCTGCTTGCCTTGCCCTGACGAGTGAAAAAGCCACCCAGCACTGCGGTTTAACTTTCTAGAAGCATCTCAAGCATACATTTAGTTTCTAAAATATGCATTGTTTCACTTAAGTGAAGTTTCATACTAGAAAGGGAGTATAAAGCAGGGCCTCTTTAGTCAGCAAACAGCCTCTTGTCTGCCTCAGAGGCTTTTTGGTTTCCTTCACTAACAGAAAGACATTTTTAATGCCGTTGCCCCTAGTCCCGTGCACGATGTATGCAGCTGTGACAGATGAGCGAGGGATTGCTCTGGCATAGGTATCATGAACTGACATGAGTATAAACCTGACTCACCCATGCAAAGAAGGACAAATAAAACTGAGCTTTTCAGTTCCAGAGTTAGATGCAGTCTTCGGCTACACCTAGATGTAATTAAACCAAAGTTTTTATTACTAGAAAAACTAGAGGATCCAAAGGGAGGTTTTCTAGTAATGGTTTCCAATGGAACATGGAAGCGTTTCTGGGGCAGATGCTACTGGCATCCAGTATGAAATGGCACCTATAATGCCATGCTTGCGAGCCACCTGTGGCAAGAGAGCTTCACTTACTCCTTTAGGAGATCCCACAGGGAGACAAACAACATATAGTCCCCTCAAAAGTGAATCCATTTAATCTAACTCTTGGTTATGTTTGCTTTGACTCCCCAAAAGAAAGCATTTTCCTCTGTAGTTCTTATGTTTTCAATACCTCCATTGTTTGTTGTTATCCTCCATGTGATTTGCTGACTTAGAAAATAAATATTTCTCCGTCTGCTATGCTGCTCATCTTCCCCCCCCCCCCCCAATACCCTGTTAGTTTGTCAATATCTTTTTGATACGGAGTTGTCTAAAACTGATGAAGATGGAGGAAGATGAGAAAAGCAGCAACTTAACATTGTGTGGAGCAGCTAAAAAGGTCGTCTTCCAGCTTCATAATCTGGTAATTGTGTCTCTGCGGATAGAAACTTCCCACAGCTCCTCAGGTCAGTGATAGAAGTCGCTCTGACTTACAGTGAGTTGTGCGCACTTTTTTTCACCATCTGTAAATTCATCTCTAGTGCTTTCTAAGACCTGATGCTATAAACACTTGTATTTGTAATTTTAATTAAACTGCTGACGGAGCTATTTGTGAATATATGGAATTACGGAAGTTTCCTCCATGAAATAACTGGCTAAAACCAGATTATCAAGTAGATTATCAATGAAATCCTCTTTTATATTTTAAACTCTCTGGTAATTTTACTGTGCCTTTGTTCATTAAGATCTTCAAACTGAATACACCATGTGAAAAGGAATAATATCCTTAGCTTTGGTCTCTCTACGATTCTAGAGGAGGTTCTTCAACAGTAAAGGCCTGAAATCAGAACTCTGTGTACACGACACAGGTGGAGGCTGCACCATTCAGAGTGACAATCCACTTGTTTAAGGTCACATTCTGCAAACATGGGCGTCTGCATCAGTTCTGCGTGAGCCCACTCATCGAAGTAGTTAAGCGCAGAGTCACTACTGCAAATTTGGAACTGCAGTTTATCAGATATAGGAGTTTAATCAAAGGTGCCTTATTTGGCATCTTGGTAAACTTCTATGTATTTAGCGTTCCTCGTTTCCCTTAAAATATTGTGGCTCTATTTAACTCCTAACAGTCCAAGAGGCTGGTGTGTAATTGAATCATGTTGTTGACAGTGTAAGTCTTGCTTATCCGTCATTACTATGTCCTCATGAAGATCATAATAGAAAATTACTTGGTATGTTTGAGAAAATTGTGCTCGTAACGGGATGTTCGAATGCCTTTGAAGTAAATACTAACTCTCACGGCAAGTAGTTGTTGTAATGGTGAGAAAATAAAAGAACAGTATTCCTTTAATGAATGAAGGGATATGAAGGAATTGCAACACATTTCAGACAGGTTAATAGGAAAAAAAAAAAACCCAACCAACCAACCCATCCTTGGATATCTGGGGCGGAAATGCTTGAATTTAAGATTACCTTCTCCGACTTTGCTCAGGCCTCTTGTGAGCACACGTCTGGAAATATTCCAGAAAGCGAATTTATTGTCAAGAACCTTAACGAAATGGCGAATTTTAAGTAAATATTATCCCATGACTAAATCTAACCGGGCAAACGTGCTAGGAACAACCCAGGGAGGAGGGAAGACCGGTGCCCGCCGGCCGCAGCATCCCCGGCCGCGCCGCGCATCCCTCCCCGCCCGCCCCTCTCTGCGGCCGCGCAGCCGCTTGCGCTGGCCCGGGGCTGCCCGGGTCTGGGCTGGGGGTGGTCGGCCCGAACCGCTGTCCTGGGGCTTGAACACTCCCTCCTTTGCTGCTTTGGTGGGACTTTCCAGGCTTGAGGTCCCACAGGGGACGCGGGGCCGGAGCGATGCTCCGAGGGCCGTGGCAGGGACCTTCCCCGGGGCTCCGACGCCGGGTTCCCCCGCAGACAGGTTTTGGGGAAACGGGGTGGTGGACGGAGACCGGGGTGCAAGACCGGGTATAGGCGTGAAATCATCCCCTTCCACCCACCCTGAGCCGCCCCCGCTGTCCCGCAGAGGGGACCCCCTGCTGCACCTTGGGGTGCTCCTTCAGCTGTAGAGTCAGGCACTCGGGTGGTTTCCTACGGCCCAGAGAGGAAAATGGGAGCTCAAATCGGCGGGAAAAGACCCCCCAGACCGTCTTCGGCTGAAGACTGAGTCACTGCTCCTGCTTAATAGCGTCTTAAACACGAGTAGCCGAGGTCTCTCTGAGCCCGTCTGCTGTTTGCAGCGCCGGAGCGCGGCCATTGCCAATAGTCGCGTAAGGGCTTTGAAGTTCTGGGAATTGTCTTCGCAGGCATTAGTCAGTATTTTAATAGGTCTCATTCTGGCTCGCGTGCTGAAAGATGTAAGCAAGCCAAAAATTCAGCGCTCTTCTGGGGCATCTAAAACGTTAGGTCCCTCCTCCGACAGGGATTTCGATGTGAGGCCAAGCGCGAAGAGACGACTGAACGCGGACGTTCAAAATCACATTTTTCAACAGAAATTCACATCTACCGGGTCGCGTTTAAATGCCAAGTGGGTCAGAATTGGCGGGGGGGGTAGGGGGTGGGGGGGCCTGGTGTGCAGGAAACATCACTAGGAAACCTGGAATGTAACAGCAAAGATCAAAAGTTTATGGCCCTATTTGATGTGAAAAGTGAGCTGAGGATGCCGGAGAGCGGGAGCGAAAAGAGCCGGCGAGATGCACGCAGGGCGCCCGCACCGCTCAGCCCGACCGCCCCAGCCCCGCGCAAATAGCTCAGCCCAAAATACAGCGCAGGTAGGAGCGCTTCTCTCTCGGTTTAGCCATTAATCCGGTGAATTTGACCTCCTGAGCGCAGCGGTGGTGTGGTGAGCCCCCCCCGCCCCCGTCCCGCAAACCACCGTCTGCCGCGCAAAGCCTGGGGAGAGCCCGCAGCACCGCGGCGGGGAGGGGGGGCCGCGATGTGAGCGCAGGGCGCTGCGCGGGTCCCCCGGCAGCGCAAGAGGGGCGTTGCGCGGGGAGCCTCAAGGCGCGCAAGGGCTGGCGCTGGGACCCCCGCCTGCGCCTACCGGTGCTGGGGAAAACGGCGCCCAGCTTAGACTTAGAGGGAAATGCCCAGGAGGAGCGGCGTGCGCTCCTCTGCATCGGCAGGCCACGGGCGCAGCTCCCTAAAATTAGGGACCGTCTTCACACACCTATCGAGACAGATCGTTGCCGATAAAGCTGAGAAAAAAAATATTAGCCTCCAGTACAATGAAAAGATTTCAGCGATGCCAACGTGCTTAATACTGTTTTTCTAAAAATAGCGCTCTCCCTCGTACCGCTTCTTTTCTCTGGCTTTAGCATACGCTTTGAATTAAAACCGTTGACAAGATGGTAACGAAAATACTGATTGATGTAAACACGGCCTGAAACAAATCCACACCTGATTCTGGTTCCCTGACAGTGCTGATTAAAGCCAACCCCCGCCTTCCCCCGGGCCCGGCCGGGGTCTCCGGCTTCCAGAGACACTGTCCGTCGGGGCGCAAGGGTGACCGAGAGCCAGCGCCGCGCCCGGGGGCAGGCGCGGGAACACGGGGTGCGAAGGGCTCGGGGCTCCCCGAGTAGGTTTGAAGAGGCACCGAAGACAAGAACACTGAACGCAGTGTTTTTCTCCCTCCTTGGTCTTATCCCAACCCCCAGATATATTCAACTGTTGAGGGAAGTCTGAAGTCAGCCCGTTGCCAGCGCTAGAATGAAAAGGCTAAGGGAAGCCAAAAATGCCTGTGGTCTCCGTAAACTACATTAAATCACGGTGTGTGTGTGTTTATATTTAGGTGGATAATGAACCGCGTAAAACGGTAGATATAAATCAGTTGCAATGGACTGTCTAGGATTTCGTGTGTTTTTATTAATTTTCAGAGGAGATTTGAAGATTTACGTGATTTCCCCGTTACAAGCGGAGCCCACCCTCCGAACGGAGCGCCGGCGGCCCGGCGGGGAGCGCTGGGGGAGACCTTTGCAGCCTCCTTTGCAGCCTCCTTTGCAGCCTCCTTTGCAGCCTCCTTTGCAGCCTCCCCGCTCCTTCCGCGCCCTGCCTGGGGCTGGAGCAGCGTGCATGAGCTTTGCATGAGCGGCTTGCGCTGTGGATGGAGCGCGGGGGAGCCTGGGTGGGGGATCGGGGGACACACCAGAGCCCTTCTCGGGCCCTGGTACCTTGGCTGCAGGTCAGGTCGGCGGGGGCACCGGAGAGGTTTGGCCTCCGCGGGTCTCAGCCTGGAGAGGCGCAAGGCGGAGGGAGGATGCTGCAGCAGCCCTGTCCCCCGGTGCCTGGCGGGGCAGGACAAGTACAGCCCCGGTCCTAATATAAAGCAGCTGCTCCTGCAGCCTTCCCGTCTCCTGGTTCACCGCCGCCACCACCTCCCCCTGTGTCCACCCTCTTCATTCCCCTCCCAAGGGCGCCGGCACCAGCGGGAGCCACCGGGGCCGGGAAAACAGGAAAGTCCTGCTGGATCCGCAGGCAGCTGTCCCCGAGCCGAGGGGAGGAGCGGCCGGGCCGGGGGGTGGCCGCTCTCCTCCCGCCCACCGCCCTGCGCAGGACGCGGAGCGGCGGCACTTCCCGCACCGCCGAAGGGAGGGGGACAGGGGTCCCGCAGCGTGAGGGCTTCCCACTGGGGTTTGTGTTCCGTCTTTCTAGCAGCGACAGTCTGCGGGGTTTTAAAATGTATTTTATTTTCGGTGGAGTCACTATCCCTGGGAATACGCGAGCGGAGAGCCGGGGACGGCGCCGAGAAGCCGTGGTCGCACGGGCGGGGTTTGCAGGGGGCACATTCCCGCAACGGCGTCAGCCTAAAGCACGAATCAAAACCTCCCCCCCCCCGCCCCGGCCCCAGCGACCGCATCACTGATATCTGGCAGGCCCCCCATCCCCTCCCCCGAGCGACCGCAGGGCTCCTTCCCCCCGGCTCGCCAGCGCCGCTGGGTCACGGGCAACCCACGGGAACCCACGGGCAACCCATGGGCAACCCACGGGAACCCACGGGAACCCACGGGCAACCCACGGGCTCCGCTGCAAGCAGCGCCCGGCGGGGCTGCGCGGGGAGGTGCGGCGGGGCGAGCAGGTGCCGCCGTGCCGGAGTGCATCTGCGGGCTTCACCGACAGTGTTTATTTTCTTTTTGTTGCTGTTGTTTTTTGTTTGCTTGGTTTTGGGGTTTTCTTTTGTTTTGTAATTTTTGTTTTATTTATTTATTTCCCCCCGTTTTCGGCTGGTTTAACAGATTTCCACGCAGCGCAGGGAGCTGCGCCTCACGCTTTGCCCCGCGCCCGGACTCCAGCTACGCGCCGCTCCCAGCCGGAGCTCCTCTATGCTACTTTCTATGCCGATTCTTCTCTATATTCCCTTCCCCCGCCCCGGCCCCCGCAATACACACGCATATAGACGCACAGGGTTATTTCCCGGTGGCCAATGACCAGGACTTCACACCGGTCAGCCTCCTTTGTTTGGCGAAGCGGCATCATTAGCTGGGTTAGCGTCACGGCGCACGTCATCAGCCCAAATCACAGCGTTCTGGCTGCTGTAGCCGCCCTGCGAGCGCGGTGCGGTGGGAGCGGGCGCTTCTCCCCGCCGCCCCCCCGCCCGCAGCCGGCAGCAGCCGGGGAGGTGTCCCGCCCACGGGAGAAGTGACAGCACACCCACAGCGTTCCCTATCGCGTGGGTATATTCCGTGTCACGCCGCTGGCGGGTGGCGGAGATACCTGCCACATTAACAACCCGAGGTTGAGGATCCAAACCCGCCCTCCTGAAATGACACGGCACAAGCAGCCCAGCTGGCCCCCGGGCTGCCACTCGCCTATCACGGCTTTATGGCGAGCAGTAGTGGTGCGAATTTTCCTTCCTTCCTTCCTTCCTTCCTTCCTTCCTTCCTTCTTTCCTTCCTTCCTTCCTTCCTTCCTTCCCCGGTACGTTGGTTTCTATCGCACGCTGCTCCCTGCAAAGGAGGAATAGAAAAATAAAAGGCTTTCTGTGTCGGGGTGTAAGAACGGCACCAAGTTATCATTTGGGGCAGGTCTAAGTGCGAGGATGGGAGTTTCGCCTGCCAGGCGCTCGGAGGCGTGCGAAGAAACCCCCCGACAACAGCAACAGCAAACCCCAGATGACAAAAAACCTTTAAAAAAAAAAAAAGAGGAAAAAAGCAATACTGTTTTAGATCTATCTCGCAGGCAGAAAGCAGAACTTGCCTTGCCTCCGAGCCGCCGGCAAACTTTTCGTACCAAAGCGGGGAGAGAGAATCGTGCCCAAAATGTGCTCGTCTGGCACGAGGGGGGCTTCCGTGGGTGGCTCCTCGGGTGTCGGCGTGACAGACACCCACCCCAAAGCTGCTAAGCGACACTAGTGAATGCTCCTTAATAAAAGTGTGGCGGGTTTAATCCCCGTGGGCTATTCCTAGGTTAGTGGCACGGAAGAGGGGGGGATTCTCCCACAGCCCGAAGCCGCAAAGCGGCAGGTTGCTCCCTTCCCCACTCCGGACTGACACCCGCGGGTGACTTGCGGGCTGTGGGTGCGTGTGAGCCCTAGGACGTGACAGCGTGGAAAAGGCATTATTTCCTGAAATAATAAACGATCAGCTTGTTCAAATAATGCTCCGCCTTCGGCCGTGTTTTGTGCGTGGAGGCGTGCTTACCTCCGCTCTGCGCAGGTTTGCCAAGCATAAAAAGCGTGTGAACACTGCAGCTCATCCAGGAGAAGCGGTGGGTTGGATTCTACGAATTCTACGAAACAGACACGTACCGCGTTTTTAAAGGGAAAAAAAAAAAAAAAAGATTAGCAGGGTACGCTGTTAAAGAAAAACAAAATATAGGGAAGGGGAAAATAAAGGAAGAGCAACTGAAATGGTGTTGCCAAAGTCTTGGCTCTGGTAAGCGAGGAACCGCCCCGTCTTCTTCCAGCGTGATTTGGTGAGACCGTAGAGAGACACATATTGTGCATTTTCTGATAATTTTTCCATATTCCCCCCACCCCCACCCCCACCCAACACTAGCGAGTTTCGACAGCTATTGCCGTCGCTCGAGTTGGTTTCCTCAAGTGAAGAAACGCATCTTGAAGTAGGAAATCTGCCACTGGCTAACCACAGCCAGAGATGTCTGCTGGGATGAACAACGTTGTTAATTCCTTCAAGCTCCATCTGTGGAAATGATAAAGTGCAGCCATTATGGGAGGCTGCAAGGTTAAATTAATTAGGTTCCTCCATTATGCTGCAGCCTTCTGAAGATGATCGCTATTTCCCTCTCAAACGCCATTATTCCTACATCTATCTAGCGGCTGATGGGATTAAAATGAACATGATGTAAATTTAACGACGCAAATAACACTTTCCTCCGCGTGCGTTTGTTTGCACGGGGCGCGGGAGGGCTGTGTCGCAGCTCCCTCCGCCCCCCGAGCGCGTCTGATGGAACCTGAAAAAAACCCAAACCCTAGACAAACCCGTGTGTATTTGGATACTTTTCTTCTGCGAATTCTTGGATCAATACTTTTGTTTCATGTTTTCATGTTCTCAGTAATGTTCAGGGATCCGGTTACAAACTCTCGCCAGTAAGAAAGAAAATATGCCCCGCTGTGCGCCCTCCTAAACACTTGTAAGAAATAGTGTTTTCTTTTCATTTGGAATGACAATTTTGTTTGCCCGCTCTGCCCCTGCGAGCGAGGCTATAGATTATTAGTCGACACATTTCATTCCGCCCCGTAACGCAGGCGGCGGCGCCCAGGGCCGGCCCGCGGCCTCCCGGCGCGGCGGGGCCGGGCGGGGGCGCCGGGGGGCTCCGGGGCGCAGCCGGGGGAAGGGCCGCCGGGGCCGGAGCCCGCCGGGGCCGGGCGCTGCCTCCCTCCCTGCCCGCCGCCTCCGGCAGCCGCCGCCCTCCGAGCCCTGGCTTTTGTGGGGCTGGTTTTACTTTAGTTGATCTTACCTTATCTTAGTTTAGGCTGGGTTTATTTTATTTTATTTCATTTTATTTTGTTTTTATTTTGTTTTATTTTATTTTATTTTATTTTATTTTATTTTATTTTATTTTATTTTATTTTATTTTATTTTATTTTATTTTATTTATTTTATTTTATTTTATTTTATTTTATTTTTATTTTATTCTGGTTTGTTTTGTTTTATTCTGGTTTGTTTTGTTTTATTCTGGTTTGTTTTGTTTTGTTTTAGTGCGTTTATTTTATTTTGATTTGGTTTTATGTTTTTCTTTTCTTTTCTTTTCTTTTCTTTTCTTTTCTTTTCTTTTCTTTTCTTTTCTTTTCTTTTCTTTTCTTTTCTTTTCTTTTCTTTTCTTTTCTTTTCTTTTCTTTTCTTTTCTTTTCTTTTCTTTTCTTTTCTTTTCTTTTTTTCTTTTCTTTTCCTTTTCCTTTCCTTTTCCTTTCCTTTCCTTTTCTTTTGTATTTATTTATTTATTTATTTAAGGAAGAAGCGTGGTTTTTCTCTAAGTCTTTGCAGTCCTTCATGGGTCATTATGGCTTAATGCAATTAACGTAACCTTTTGTAACCCAATATCAAGTACTTCCAGGACAAATCTTTAAACAGATCACTAATCGTAAAAACAAGTTATGGTGTCTGGGAGTAAAAACGAAGCTATTTGCTATTCGCGCTGATACTCTCAAGCCTCTCCTCCTCCCTTCCCCCTTCCCCTTCCCGCTGGCTCGCGCATCTCGGGTTTATGGGGTTCGTGACGCGCTGCTTCATGTTACTCTTACCCCCCCCCCCCGCCCCCCCTTTTTCTTTTTTCTTTTTTTTTTTTAAAGTCTCCGCATTTAGCCACTAGAAATCCAGCACTGGGGGGGTTAGTTTTCCTCACGACGGCCGAGGGGAAGACACTGGAGGAGGAAAAACCGCCGCCGCCGCCGGGGAGGCGGGAGGTGCCCGGAAAGGTGAGTGTCCCCGGGCGGGGCGGGGCGGGGCCGCCGAGGCCCCGGGGGCGGCGGGACGTCGGGACACCCGCCAGCAGCGGCCACCGAGCGGGGTGCCCCCCCCCCCGCCCCCCGAATGCCTTCTGCTTCTCTCCTGGTGAGAGCCGGCACGCTTCCCCCGCTCCCTCTCACCCCGGGTGGAAATTGGGCAGGGGAGCCCGGGGCTGGGCGAGATGAAAGAGAAACCGTAAAACGTGTCGCTACGTTCACAAACATATATTTTTTTTTTTCTTCCCCCCTTGTAAAGCTTTCTGCAGCACGCACAATGAAACAGGCTCGGCTCAGAAGTTTATGTTTTATTTAACGACGAAAGGCACTTTCTGGCCTGCTCTTTGCTTCCCGCTGTGCAGTGTGGGAGTAAATCCAGGTGGGATATTTAAACTCAGTTCAAATGTCACAAGGATCATTTATAGGCGGTTCAAGGTAGGACCACCACTCGCCCCGAGTCTCGGCGTATTGTTGCGTGCCTGGGCATATATTTCTGTAGGTGACCATTAAGTAGATCACGTGCAACCTACGCTGACAGAGGCCCGGCTGAGTGACGTGGTACCCAATGCAAAAGATGGAATGAAAAAAGCGGCAAGTAAATCGTACAGGAATTCTGGTTCGGGGGAACGGCATCCTAGTACTTAAACTATTACAGTCTGTTTGGATAGATTATTTAATCTACCGCACACCATGTCTATACTTTAATTTTCCCGTGTGCAAAATCGGTCTTGTCCTGATTTCGGTTTTACAGACGGGTTTTTGTTTGTATTCCCTGAGGAAAGAGAATCCCTCCAGGAACCTGACAATGCAGGAAGATATTTCACAATGACACAGGGTACTCGTGCATTATGCTACATTTTCTGAAGAATCCCTTAAAACGTGTCTTCTTTTACGGTTTCGCATTGGACCTTTGTATGTCAGGAGCAGGAATCAGCTTTACAGGGTGATTATAATGATGTATTTCCCAAAAAGGATGTAGAAAAGATACTATTTAAAAGGTATGCTTTTGAGGGGAGAAAAAAGAATCAGGGTAGCCTGTCTGTCTTTGGAGCGACTGACAGGTTTTCAAAGAAATCCTGCAGAATGCACAATGCGTTCACCTTGTCTAGTTTAATAGAGGCAGAAAATGATTAGAGTGTGTTTTAATACTTGCTGTACGTGTGACGTAGGAAGCCAAGCCTCAGAACAGTTTAAATGTTGATATACCCAGCTTGAAAAAGCTTGTCAAATAAATCAAACCGTTCTGGGGGCAAATCCATGTTGTTTTTAAACCACAGAGTGGGGCAGTGGGCGTGGTCACTCCCATGGTTGAATGGTGAATGTATAGATTTAAAATACGTTTTGCCACACTGGTTTCCAGAGGATTGTTTTGGCCTCGTATTCCAATGTCATGAGCCAAAACTCTGGTCAATGTTTTGACAACAGAGCCAGGAAAAACAAAAAAGGCTTAGCCTGTGAAAAAGAAATGAAGATGTAGTGAAGGAAAACAGTAGTCTCTCTGCCACTGCCTTACTCGATCCATATGTGGGCTTAAACACAGGAAATACCCACCATTCACCGCAATCAAGCCAGGGGCTTGTGCATCAGAAAGTGCCTTGTGGAACTAATTGGACTCTATTAAGATTGTCACTGGCACTGGAAAGTTTTGAAATTTGGAATCAGAATACTTAAAGAATGCAGAAACAAAGATAATCTGCTGCAAGGGTGTTAATTTTTTAAAATAGATTCGCTACACTACGATCTTATGACGTGCTTTTATCATGGCTTTTTGCGTAAATCGGTTATCGTTTTGTGATGGTTGTGTTATTAAACTCTATACTTCTACTTTTCATCTAAAGTCATTCTGACGCAGGGTACGCTCAGGGGTCGCTTCAGAGTGGAAGAAAATCTAAACTTCACCAATTTAAATTGATAATAAACAATGTGCATGGTACCTTTCACACAGGCAAAGTTTACGGGGGAAACACGGCTACAAATAACAGGTCCTAGAGTGTTGGGGTTTTTTTCATTCTGTAGACTTGAATGAAAACAACAACATTTGTCCTTGCCAACAAGTATTTGGCAAAGTGTTTATTTTAGCACTTCCATGCCAGATACCTCCTTGTGAGGTTTTGGTGATCCCTTTCCTGACTGCATGTGCTTTTACTGTACTGTTGCATTTAGATTTTTAGCATGGTGAGTCACTATCAGACCCGACAAAACAATGTTGCGATGCCAATTAAATTCAACTGCTGGGTGATTTTCACTGAATTCACACTCCTGTGAACTCCTGCGATCTTTGCCTGCTTGATTTTTCTTCCTAGTGCTTTACTTTAAATCAAGGGGGACCATTTGTGCTTCAAATGGCACAGGCTCTTCAGTATGCTGCTGTACTGCGGGTCAAGTCACTTGGCCTCCCAGATAGACTGGGAAGTGTTTGAGGGGGTGACGTCTTTTCCATAGTTTTCAAGTCATCACGTAGGGCTGCTGTAGAGCTGTATAATAAAAATATCAGCTCCTCTACATCAGGCACTCAGGCACTGTGGCAGCACTAGGGACATGGGATTTAAGTGTTTTGGACACTGTCTGTACCTGAAGTAATTTTTTTCTTTTTCAATTTTTGCCTCTTTGATGTCCTTTTGCATCCAGATGGTATTTCATTCAAATTTCATGAAAAATTCCTGTTCAAAAATTCCTGTCTTTGAAAGACTTGCAAAAGCAAACCCGATCACACAAGGCAAGAGTTGCAGTCATAATTTCCACATGTTGAAATCCATCCGATTGACATCTGGAATACAGGTAGCAGAGCTTTAGCTCCTGAAGCTGCGCATTCAAGCCTTACATTTGCCTGCAGTGATTTTAACCCACTATGAAAAACATGAATGCAATGGAGGTTTGCTCTCGTTTGCCATTTCTTAAAAATCATTTTTTCCTTGCCTGGTCCGCAGCCTCGAATGAGATGTGGGATGCCTGAGGGTCGCCGTTTCCATTTTGCATCCTGTTTCTAATGCTAAAATGCCCCAAGAGTACCCCAGCTCTTCCTCCAGAGGTGGTCCACAGATGACCACCTCCTAATCCCGATGACGAGTTCTTCTTCTACCTTATGCAGCAGCCTTGTCCTGACATTTTGCAACTTTCGCAGATTTCACTTCAGAATTTATGAACCATTCCTTGCATTTTATGTGGTCTGTTGGGGGAAAGAGCGGGGAGAAAGTCTGTGTGTAAATATGTAAAATGGAATGACTTTACAGGCATGAGTCAAGTCTGATTGTAATGTAAACACAACTGATTATTATGTTGGTAGATGTCTGCAAAGAGTATTTGGAGTACAATAGCCCATGTGATATATTCAGAAAGCAACAGAATGTGTAATAAGTTAAGAACAGACAAAACAGTGATTTCCCTATAAATAAAGTTGTTCATTTTCCACACATATGATTCTTAAAAATTTTCACTCTGAAACAGTGTATATGTAAAAAGCTGATCTGAACAAAACTCTCAGCCCCATCCATGGATCCACCAACATTCCTGTGGGAACAAAAAAGAAAAAAAGGAAAGCAAAGTTTGGCGTCTTGAGATCTGGACTACGGACAGATGCACTGTTGTTAGCTTTTAAAAATGAGAACAGGGGACTATGGGCACTAAGACCGTATTCTGAGAGTTTATATTGCTGGCTTTGGAGTGACAGCAAGTAAAAATCACCCCTGAAGGTCAATGTAATTAGATGTCTAAGTTATCCATGGTTTTCCTGATGGAATGAACGTTAGGCTGATGTGTGTTGGCGGCAGTGAAATTTAAAAGTTTTGGCTTCTTCACCGACTTTGCAGCAGAATTCCCTTGGCCATTTGCCCATTACAGTTCTCTGCAAAGCCAGTGTTTACACTGATCCATTTTCTTTCGCTTTTTTTCACTGTAGACATCTAAACATATAAAATGGTGCCTTTCTGTAAGGAAACAAGAACAACAGAACAGGAGAGGTATACTGAGACAGCAAAAGAAAGTAAAGAAATAAAGGTGGGGGGATGGGGTCAAGGAAAGGCAGAGACAAATGTCTATGTGTGTAAACCTATTTCCTCTGAGTGACACTTGATGAAAACTAGAAATTACAACGTACATAACAGCAAAGCCTTCGCTAGATGCATCTGCATCTCATCTGTCACGTGCTGATCTGGTGTCTTGTACCTCCGTAGCATTTAATCGGATGCCATGGAGATCGGCATGGAAAAGAGAGGACAGATTTGTAATTAAGACACAGTAAGCCGAATTGAAACCAGTGTGAAAATATGAACTCAAGGGTGGATAATATTCTCAAAAATAATAATTGCTATTTATCCATGACATCAGAATGCCAAAAGGTGCTGCACTGAACCTACTGTATCTTGGCCTTGGCATTAGCATGTAGGACTTGAATTTCATTCCAACCCCTGGTACTGTCAGTTATGCCTGTGGACCAGCCTTTGACCCTGGTTACTCTAAAGAAAGGTTTTTAACTCCCAAAAATGATAAATAACTTTACTGATGAGAAGTGTGAAAACAGTGGCACAGACTATTAAAAACAGTCCCTGTAGTGTGTTAAATCACAGTATCAGTAGTAGTTGTAGGACCAAGAGTACAAGTTAGACAAGACTACTGGCAGTGGTAAGATTTCTCTTATGGGCCATTGTGGAGTTCTTAAAATAACCATGTAATCAAGTATTAAGTCCAAATCAGTTAAGCTGTCTTGGGAAACATACTACTACAGATAAGTGCTAGATCCTCAGCTGATGCAAACAGATGTGGTTCTATCAATGTGCTCCTCAGACAGCTGTGGACTTATCTCTGTAATAATCCACCCACTGGAAAGTGCTCTTCCCCCCCACTGGCCAGATGACTCCCTAGTGTGTTGTCCATCCTTCTGGGAGATGAAAAATACAGAGCTCAAAGTGTCTACTCTGAATTGAAGAAAATGCAGCTGTCAATGTGTATGAAAGTGTATTACTGGATCAAAATAAAAATAATCAATTTATGTGTGCTACTCTGTGTCTTTAGTGGAAAAACCCCTTGGTATTATTTTACATGTTACATTTTCTAATATTCCAGGATAAATGGCCTGGAAAAATCCAAACATTTTTATATTTAGCCCTGTTTTCTCTCTCACTCTCTCTTTCTTCCCCCCTACCCACTCCTGTCCCCACAAAAATTCAGGCCAATTTCAACCACATTTGAGAGGGGAGGAGAACTCCCAAACATCATTAAGTTCCAATAACTGCCATGAAAATTTGTGGTTGAATAGAAGAGAAAAAAACCTATTTGTTCTTCCAGGTAACTTGGCCCCCGTTTGGCAAAGCCAGCTTTGCTTCTGCCTGGCAACAGCCAGATGCATGACGAGCGCCCATGGCCACATATTGGCCAGCTCACCAGCAGACCCATGGCTCTCTCTCGGCTGTGCCCTCTCTTGCCAAAAACGATTATCAGGTAGGGGCGTGAGAGATGAATAGGGTTAATACAGTAGTAACATATAGAGGGTATAAGACACAAACATACAGGGATCAGGCTCTGTTAGCTACTCACAGAACAGCTTGTTTTTAAAATATACCTAAGGCAGTTATTACATTTTTTCCTAGACATTGAATCTCATGTTTATGAACCAAAATTCTTGGATAATTTATCACTTTCAATAAATAGTACCATTCGATCTTCATGCTATGGCTCTTTCAATGAACTCATTTAATTGAAACAGGATCTATGGTATTTCCACACCAACGCATACAACATTAGCTTCTTTTAAAGGACAACACGTTAACTTCTGTTCATATTCTTCACTACCAAGTGCATGCATTTTCTTTACAATTCTTCCCATTATGTTGCTTATGTATTTTAAGCATTTTCAAATTTACAGGCGATTGATGTACGAACCATTTTTAATTTGAATGAAAAGTGTTTAGGCAATGACCCATTCAAGAAAGTAAAAAGGGAAATAAAGAATCCTGGTAGACTTACAAGGTTAAGCTTTTACTTTCTCTTTACCTATAGCTTTTGCTTTCAGCATAAGAAATCTGGAGCTGGCCTGGGAGACTTGGCGGTGGAGCACTGTCCCCCTGAGAGCTGGACTCCTTAGGTCCTCTGTACAGGCCAGAGAGAGGAATAGTGGCTTCCTGAGGGAAATCAAGAAAAGAAGCTTGTGCTGGGGACCCTGAATTGCTGTCTGGAGCAACCTCTCTTATTCTGCTGACTGTGTGGGAGCTGGAGAGACCCAAACCCCAACTTAGGCACTACCTTCAAATGCCTTCACATGGATGGTGTAAACAGCCTAAGTCAAGGAGGAGCTTGTTCAAACCCTGCTCTCAGCATGAGATCAACATTCACAACAATATAAGAAAATGTTTCTTTCCCCCTCAGGATGGGCCTAAAGAAATGAAATTTCTCTGTGAAGGAATGTGATCAGGGCCATCACTTCTCCATTCGGCCTGTGCCAGAGGGGCAAAGGTGGGGATGACCATGTGCAGAGCAGACGGAGAGGTTCCCTCATGGGCTCGATGGTTTTCCACCTCCTCTTCACTCCCTGACTCAGGGACTCAGGGGCTGCCCTTTCACATGTCTTCCTTTGCACCAGATTTCCTGCAGTGCTTTCACCGAGGCAATTGCCACCTTCTCCAAGTGGATTTCCCTTGCTGCTTCTCCATCGCTGCTCTTCTGTGGTCACTTGCTCCTTTGGACAACTGAAACGCTTCCAGTTCTGATTTCCTAATGCTGCTGGAGCCGCTCGGTACTGCCCTTCCTCCTGCTCCTTTCACTGCTTCTCCTCTTCCTCTGCCTTTCAGTGTCATCTTAAGGCTTTCTTCTTCCATTGCTCCCTTTCTCCTTTTCCAACTCATCCGTTGGCAACCTAATTAATTTTCATGGCTTTTTTTACCATCTCTAGGAGGGTGGCTACCAAGTCTCAGTTTTTATTCCTCACAACGTCCTTCTTCTTTGTCTCTGAGATTCTCAGATTTCACCCCTCAAGTCTATCCAACGTGCAATTGCCAACATTTTCTGGCTAGCTTGCATTGCAATTTTCTCACTATTTAAATGAAAGAAAAAAAAGAGAAAGGCAAACCTTGGGTCTTCTTTCTCAAAAACATGAAGGGGATGTTTCTATTCTTGGTGGCGAACCAGGTAACAAAGATAAACCTTGCTTTATTCTGAGTCAGACTAGACTGTATATATTTATATGTAGCTGCTATGGTGACATTTACAACAAATCATTATCATTCATGTGGAATAATCTGTCAAATATGCAGGGATTTAAATATTTTACCACTAGAAATTGCCTGTGCTTTTCTTAGTTTTACGTTGAAAA
Organism: Phalacrocorax carbo; assembly: GCF_963921805.1. Taxonomy (NCBI): domain Eukaryota; kingdom Metazoa; phylum Chordata; class Aves; order Suliformes; family Phalacrocoracidae; genus Phalacrocorax; species Phalacrocorax carbo. The sequence goes on along the minus strand of NC_087514.1, from coordinate 36,505,093 downwards.
TTCCACATAGCTCTTAAAACAACACTTTCTCCTCCAATATATATTTTCCAAAGCTGTATTATCGTAAATTGCTATAAATGATCATCGTTTGTGTGGGAGAGAAGGATGGCAATCGGAATGCTTATTCCTCCTGATCAGCCTTTGTTTGAACTGGCAGAAAGCAACCGAGATCATTCTGCTCTGTGCATTGCGCAGGAGATTAGAGAAGAGATGGAGGGATCTCTTTGTCCAGGGGTGATTTGGCTTTAACTGAAGAGTCTCACAAGGCTGAAACCATGAAGGTGACTCCCCTCCAGAGAATAAATGAAAATAGTTGTGTCTGGTTTCACGGGTCGTGATGAGCCATGGACAGGATGGGTAGGTCATGGATAGGAAAGAGGAGAGACACACAGAAGGGACAAGCAGATAGCATGAATCAAACAGTTGTCATATTGCTACTGATGATGGAAACTGTCTATTGGCTCCAAAATGAAACAGCTGCATTTACTTCTTTGGTATGCTGGACACTGAACTAGATAATGGAAGCTGTCCCTCTAATGTGAAAGAGTATGAGTTTCTACACAAGGATCATAATAATTTATAGGTCTGATGACCTTTTGCTAGTGTTAATTCCTGGATGTGTATAGCCAAATGAGGGAGTGGAGGGTTGTCGCACACCATGCCCTCTTGTGGTACAGGGAAGATGACCAAAGAAGCAAAAGATGACAAATCTATCCATGGATAAAGATGAGGAGGACAAAATTAGAGCACACACTTCAGTGGCATTAAGGTACAGACAGAAGTATATTACTTTTTATGTTGTATTTTATCCTTTGGACGAGTACCAGAAACAACAGTTCTTTTGTCTGAATTGAAAGCTCTTATTTTCAGCTGCCAAAAATCTGAGATTTTCTTTTAAAAAATCTCAGAGACCTGAAAACAATAAATGTTCTGTTGCTTCGGATCCAGTGGTGGAGAGCTGACATGCCAAAGCCATCCTTCTGTAAGATGGCTGCAATGTTTGTCTTCCTATTAGGGAGATCAGTAGAACTGAATACATATAACACATACTTCACACATTTGTTTCAAAGGTGAATTTAAGACATATTTAACATCTGGAAAACCTTGAGAATATGATGGGCTAAATTGTGGCCATACATACAAAGCCTGCACCTAATCTAACAATGTAGAAAACAATTTCGTAGCTGTTTCATACAGCCAAAGGCTCCTTTCCTGCATATCCTCCATAAAGCAGGACCAAGGACAACTGGAACAGAGGATGGACAGAGGACTGTGGTACTGCAATATGTATGCATCACCACTGCATTTAGCCAGGGTCGCTGAACACAATGACTTCATCCATCCTGGCATGCCTGAAGCGTGACCTCAGCTCACTTTGGCTTCAGTTTGTGTTGAAGGTTCTTAGCAGGTGCTGGCAGCTTCATGGATGTGACACAACATATATAGCTCTCTCTTCATCCAAGAGCTAGGATCAGTTTCATGCTGACCCTGCAAATTACATTTGCACTATGCGGAGTTTGTCCTGTTGTTGTTGTAGCTTGGATGATCTAAGTTTACAACCGAGTCAAGGCTTGTAAGGAGAGCTGGTATCTTTTACTAGACCTAACTAGAGCAAAAAAGCAACCCGTGAGCTTCCAGGCACAAAGGTCTGTCTTGTCCCTCTCTAATGGCAAGCCAGAAATGCTGAAGGGCCTGTGTCACTCTCAGGAGCTCTGCTATCGCCTGCTACTTTACCATTATACATGTCATTTTTTTTCCCTGTAGTCTTTTCATTCATTCTTAAGAGCTATTTCCCTGTGATGGATATTCACAAGAACACAGGGCACTGACTTTAAATAGTTAGTTTTCTTTTGTTCAGCCATGCTCACAGATGTCTGTTGTAATGATAAGTGATAGATTTGAAGTAGCAGTGTGAGCAAACAATCCTGCGTGGAAGTGTCAGGGTTTCCTCCGTATATCTACCAAGACGCTTTCCTTCAGCTGAAGCCCTGCCTCTCAGCAAACCACCCGTTCAGCAGGCAATGCTTCTCTTTGCGCCAGGAGACCTTAATCTGCTCTGAAATCCACCGCTGTGTTTTTATTCACATAAACTTCCTTCCATATGGCAAAATTAGTGCTGGTCACAGAAGCTATGCGTACAGTAGCAGGTAGTGCAGACTGGTATGAGCAGATCAGTGGAGCAAATCTGTTGGTGCTGAGGACCAGGCATGTGTCAGAGGGGGTTTGCTTTGCTCTATTTTGTGCCTGCTTCTGGGACCGCTTAGCTACCTGTTAGCAGTTGGAGTGCATTAGGTGCAGTCCTGGAGCACATCTGGCTTAGTTCCACCCAAAAAATGTTAATTGAATATGCTCTTAGACCACTCTGTGCTGTGAACCAAAGCAGAGTGAATGGGGAAAAACAGGAGATTTGTTCAGAAATGCGCTTCTGGTCTGACCGAAAACACTGCTGTAGACTCCTCTGGAGCACACTGTGCTATGGCGTGGCTCATCAGAAAGGCCACATCCTTCATGGTGCATCAGCACGTCTTCAGTTTGGTGTCGTATTTCCTTTACTCATAGGCACATATTCTTCCAGGAGGCTTGGGATGTGGATAGACACTTTTGCTTCTGACGTTAAAATAATAATAAGAACAAAAGTGATTAGTAGAAGTTAGCTTCTAATGAAAATATTCTAATACCACCAGGCAAATTTTATCCCCGAGGCTGGGTTACAATGCCATAGGTCATACATGAGTGTGCGTGCAGAACCTTGACTAACCTAGAAGGTACTTTTTAGGGAGAAGTCCTAGCAGACATAATATTTTAGTATTTATACAAAAGGAAATACCCTATTTTTAGTGTCTGGTGATGTAACCATCAGCTTCTAATAGCAAACAAATGGGTGTGATGCTTTTGCTAAAAAAAACCAAACCCCAAACCAACAAGCAAACCAATTCTAAAAACCCAAAGACCCTCAAGACCCTTCACCCCCCTGAAAATCAAGGAGCGCTTTAGATAGGGAGTGAGAAACCATAGCATGAAACAAGGCTGACCATACTTACCCTAATGAGAGATGTTTTCATTTTTGTAGTGGAAGCAAGGTCTTTTAAAAGGCTAAATGTTTAATCATCTCATCTTTGCTAGAATATTTTAATCAACTGCCTAAATTAAAAATATAGAAAGCACTGGAAGTGCAATTGTTTCAATAAATGCGAAGGAAAACCTAAGTGCCAAGAAACACATTAAGAAATTATGTTTTTTCTCTACTGCTACAGTTAAGAGAGTATAGCTGTCACTCTGGTTTTGCTAAGGTCTTTCCCCTGAAAGTAGTCCCATAGATTGTGGCCAGAAAGTGCTGTTATTTTCCAGCACCTGACTTTATTCAAACACTTTCGTGAAACGTATAAAACCTAACATGAGGAAATTACATTGGAAAGGAATATATTATAATTAGTAGTACTATTATTACTGTTATTATTATTATTTATTTCATTTGTGTGTGTGTGTGAGATTTGATTCTGCTTGCTGATGCTGCCTTAGGGTTTTATGGACACTGTGTGGGCACTGCAAGCCCAAAGAAGAAATTTTGCAAAGATCGTGATGATTTTGCACTAATTCCAAGCAAATTCGGAAGACCTTCCCCACACTCCTCAGTTTCAGCTGTGCACTGACTATGCTGATTTGCAGGGCTTGGCTTTAAGTGCAGTTTGAACTATAGGAAGGTTTGGAGTAGACAGAAAAAAGTACAATGTGTGCCTGAACACATTGTAAAATAAGCAATGTAAACTATGAATACGGAAGAAGAAAACAGAAAGTAGATTTCCAATGTCTTCATAAACCATAAAATATGTCCTAAAAGTAAAATAAAATCCTTTGTCTATGCCAAGCATTACTCCATGGTAATTTTTCATTACACTGTATCCATTTGCATGAGCCACTAACTCCCGTTTGTAGCCGTCCACTGGTCTAGACAGACAAATCTTCGGAGATCTATTCTTTTTGATGGATTTATCAGATTTCCAGCCCCATTTCCCCCCGCTTTCTAACTTCTGTTCCTTCCCCACTGTTGTGCTGGCTGCAGCGTATTGCTGAGGTAGGTCCACATAACTAATCCTGCGGCATCGGGGCGAGCAGCCCGCTTACTTGCCTTCCCTTTCTTTTAGCCTTGTTTGAAGTGACCCCCCCTCCTCGTACTTATTACTATATGGAAACTGGCTGCCTCTGCAGTAAATTTAAAACCTGTATGGTACACACAGTATGCTACTGCTGGGAGGCACAGAAAAATAACTCGGTCAAACTCCTGTGATCCAGCTCCTTTAATACAGCGCGTGGTATTGCTGCGCACGCTTTTGTACAGCGTGTACATTGTGTATCCAGCAAGCTTAATATTGCACTCCATGAAAAACTCTGTTGATGTAAGATTGCTAAAAAGGGCTTCAATAAAGCTGTTTTCTAACACGGTAGTTTTTGTTTATTTTCAGAGTTCAAGAACACAGTGCTTTGGTAGTTCTGCAGTCCCGGATGTGTAAGGTATTTAAAAATCAATTCCAGAAACCAAAGCAGTTCTATCCAAGGTACATCAAGGGCTAGATTCCAGCCACACATTCAGTATAAATAATGTAAAGCCATCAGTCACATTTTATAGTAAGCACAGTAAAATTGAAGAAGTAAAGACAAGCTAATAAAATAATTAATATTAGTGGAAAATAACTGGTATATGGTAACAAATACGTTTCTGTAGACATACCACTTAACTCTAAAAAAAATATATACATACATATATGATGGCTACAAATGAGCTTGTGATTTTCTTCCAAAAGTATTTGAGCAGGAAGTAAAACATTTTCCCAGTGGATGAAATAACATTCATTTTTGCCAATCTAAGCAAGGCAGATTTAAATTTTATGTGTGTCCAACTGCTTGTTCCCCCTCAGCTAATAACCTGCCTGCTGGAAACATTTCAAATGAAAAGGAGTTCACAGTTCCTAAGCCCGGCTCTGAATATATCTGCCATGCATGTAAACAAGTAAACCATTATGTTTCTTGTTGAGATAAAGAATACCATGATAAGTGGGGACTTTTACAAAACAAAGGGCTTCCTATTGCGAGTGTGGATAATCTTCCAGAAAACCCTGTGTTTTGGCAAATCACACCAGATTAATCTATTAGGCATCTCCTTTCATCATCAAATTTCCGCTGCCTATCACAGTGGCTGCCTTATCAAGCACCCTTTTCTCAATAGTGGGCCCATTCCTAGGATTTCAGGTGCTGGCCTTCCGTGCTCGGGAAACAGGTGTCCCCACTGTTTTCAGGCAGGAAAGGTCCCTGCACAGAAGCCTGGGAAAGGGCAGGGGTATCAGTCGCTGTTCTACCTGAAGGAACAGGTAACAGGAAACTGTTGATTCAATGGGCTGAACTTAATTGGCAGGCATTAGTCAGCACTGAGTGTTTTCTGTGAATTAAAAATCATCATAAGAATTCTTCCCGATGAAGATTTCAGGAGGGGGGAAGGTACGTGCCCAGAGATGCCCTCCCAGGAGCAGCCAGTTCTTGTAACTCTATTTTAAGTGCTGCATTCTCTCGGTGTATTCCAGAAAATACGAGCTAGGAGTCGAGGGCAGCATGTCAAGCTTTACGTGGTTGTGTACAGTGCCTGAGCTGTTAGGCAAATTGCCTATATTCAGGAGGAAATGGATTTCAAATCTCAACTAAAGGCTAATATTCCAAACCAATTAGTATGATGGATCAGGTTTTCGAGCTCTCAGTGCCTCCCCTGGCCAGGCTTTATTTTTTTTCTTCTAGTTAATGAAACTGGGCATATGGTTTCTGACCAGACTATTCATCTGTAAACAAGGCCATCCACTTGGTCACCCAGAAACACCACAATATGGAGCATTGACAGAGCCGGGGGTATGAAGAATGACATTTTAAAGTTGACAGAGAAATATGTTTTACAGGAGCCAGTAAATCCTTGCTTTCAGTGCTTATCTCATCTTGTCAAGACAGCATCAAGCAGCTCTTGTCCTGGCGGGTGTCTCAGTGCTTGCTTGCCTTCTCTGGCAGAAAGACCTTCATTCTCTGCTCTGAAGCCCGCTCCTGAAAAATTGGCTTGTGCAGACTTTACTGTAATAAAATCAAGGCAGGCAGGAAGGCCGGCGTAGTGACAGCAGGAAGAGCCAGTCTCCTCTCAGCTCCTTGCTTTGACAGCAGGGCTGCTCAGAGGCACCGGGATGAGCTCCCAGCTCTGCTCGGTGGGTAGGAAGCGTTTGATAAGCTCATGCCTGCCCTTCCGGGACTCCACAGCACAGGCTTTGTTTCATCTACAGATGATTAAATGGTCTACAGGGCAATTACGAACCGAAGGAAGGAATAGCCGGCTCTCTCCAGGTTTCCTCAATCAGCACGATTGAATTTCTCAAAGGAAGGCAGCAGTAGCAACGGCAGGCTCAATGACTTTTCCTGAAAAATGTTCTCCAGTTTAGGATTGAGCTTTCATTTAACTACTTGCTGTTTCATTTTATTAAGTGCAAATTGTGGCTTAATAGATTTACAGTTGCCATAAACTTCGGCATCATGAAAGCTGTCAGAGTGGCCAGTTGCACAGCATATTACTGGTATGATGCTAGAAAGGGTGAACTGGACAAGCCAGGCACCAAGAAAGTCTGCAGTGCATTTTAAGGGGTCTGTGAGTGGTCTTTTGAGAGGCAGACAGAGCTGAAACACAAGCAGTCACTCACGGTAGTTTCCTTTTGTTCCTCTCTTTGCTAGGAATTAGAGTGGAGGTGGGAGATTTCAGTAGTTTATCTGCAAATGAAATATAACGTATTTTACCTTTTCAAACACAAACTTTGTAAATTAACTCTGCTAGACAGTGGTTACCCCGGTCCAAAGATGCAGATTTTTTTTTTCCTATGTGCCCATTACACTGTAGCTCTGTTCTGCACTCATTACACCGTGTTTAGTTCCAGATACATACCAGCAAAAAATGTAGACATACTGGAGGGAGTTCAGAGAGAAACATCAAGGCTGATTAAAGGGCAGGAGGGACAGACTTCTGTGAGAAGATTAAAAAAATTAAATACAAATGTTTTGGTTAAGCAGTGATGGGGCAGTGGGCATGACAGCCACCTACGGACATTTTCCCTAGGACAAAGGCAGCAGGCTGTGCAATTTTTACCTATGCAACTCTGAGTAACCTCCCTCCTGGTCACGTAACTGATTTACCACGGGTGAAAGGGAAAGGTGCTTACCTTCCTCAAAACAAACTAAGCGAGAAGGGTTAAAGAGAGGAAGAGAAGATATGTTTTCATTTGGTATGAGGGGGACTTTTTCCCTTAATAAACTCTCCTTTGGGAAGCTATTGATTTCGGAAGTCGGCCGCTTTTCCCACCAACCATAGTTTTTTTGGCACATGCCTAGAGCCCCTCTGTGTGTTACTAAAGAGTTGGCTCATTTACCCCAGACAGTATACGTAGGGATCTGGGTTACCCCCCACCCAGATACATACAAAACGATCTCAGAGGTCTTCAGGGAAGTTTGATGCTAGAAGAAAGCAAGACTGCTACAGCTCTGCCCTGTTTCATCCCCTGAGCAAAGAATTCTCCCATGTAAGAGTATCAATGCGGAGGAAAAAAAAGACCTGGTGTCCTTTGCAGGACAAATATTTTCCCTCTGTATACACACAGGAGTATTTCACATCCTCGGCTTACATCAGCGAACATCCACATATTTAAAGTTGTACCCCAGAAAAGAAGTGGCAGAAAGGAAAGCTATAAGCCAAGGGGGGAACCTATTTTTGCTGTTACCACAATCTGAAAAGGGTTTGCTTTCATGGCCAAATATTCTGAGAAGCACTGAAATGTATGTATGAACTTTGCTGAGTGACAACAGCTGTACGGGAGGACAATATATCAGAAGACCTAACAATTATGTAAGTAGTATTTTGGTGCAACGATCCTGTGTGAAACAACAATTTATTTTAAAACAAATCTAATGGACAAATAATTGTACAGTGACTATACTGGGAGAGTTAAGTCGTCCACAGAGTGTGTATTCATACTGTTTTATGATGACTTGTAAACAGGCATGGGCCTGCCAACGGGGATTGAGGAGGCTTTTGCCCTTCTGTTCCACCAGCACAGCTAATGAGCCCTCAGCTTACAAGGCCACTGTACCCTTACAACCTATTCCCACTCCTTTCCTGTCAACAGCCCTGCCCCATCCCTTAATGTGGTGCGTAGATCACGTCAGGGGGACAGGAACAGAATTATAAGGTGTTGGGGTATGTTCAGAGGTGCACAAATCGTTACCTATAAAACCCAAACGACCTCCTAAAAACAAATAAAGGAAGTTTATTTTCTGGACCTTCTTGTGGTCTGGTTGTTAATTCGTACTTCAAGGGAACAAAATAATGTTCCTAAGGCAATTTGTAGTTAACTTTGCGGTACCGTCAGTCTGTGAAATGAAACCTATTCCTTCTAAATAAAGCTAAACTGTGTGCTTTCCTTGTCTTTGAACTAGAAAGTGCAGCTTAATAGACACAACCAACACGACTTCCCCCCCCGTGACTTTGTGTGTAAATTAAATTAATTTATTTTTGTAAACCAGATCTTACTGTATGAATAGAAGATGAGGGTTTTAAGGCTCTCAGTCCACTCAGCTAATTGCAGCGTAGAACACTCTGCATGTTTGTTGCAAAAGACCATTTTGAGATGGTTAAATATCTCAGAAAATTGCCTAAATCTTCTTCACTTCATTCGCAAATGTCATATGTACAGATTGTCAGAGGACTTAATGGTGACCGTGCTAATAGACAGCTGCCAGCATGCTGTGGTGAGCAAGGCCATTTGTAATTCTCATTAACAGTTCTACCATTTTCAGTTGTATGAAGAGTGATAACACACTGATCTAACAGTCATTAAGAACTTTTTCTAACTCCTTTAGGATTAATTTGCACTGACCCAGAATTCTCTATTTGCTTAACACAAGCAGTGGGCCACTTTGATGTTATCTGCTTCTATAAACAATAGCGTACAGTTCTCTCCTGGGCTAAAACAGCTCTTATTCTACTGAGAATTAGCTGTATTAATCATTCTGAAGTCCAAGAGTGCATGATCATAAATTGTGTGCAGGGACCTCACTTAGCAACTCCCAGGACTCTCATTTATCAACTTTTTTTTTCCCTTCCTGGATATTTAGTATATAGGGAGTAATTTATTTCTGAGCCGGTGCTTTGTGATGTCTTTCATGCTGAAGTAAAGTTGGAAAACGTTCTGCAACAAATATAATTTTTCTTACTTCCTTAGTGTAAAAACAAAAATTATGGACCACAGCTACAGACTGTTTCCCTCAAGTGGCCAGAACAGAAAACACAGGCCAAGCTTCCAGTCACTGAGCTCTGAATTGGATGGACCAGGCAATGGTAACTAAAAATGAGGCAAGTTGCACACTAAATATGCCTTTTCTTAGTTATTCTGTTAGATTTTTAAAAATGTGGGACATCTTTAAAGCTGGTACCTGCCTAACTTTTTCCTACATTTCACAGACTAACTTGTTAAAACATAATTAAGGTATAATTAAAGCAAGATGAGATCTTTAGAAAACACTAGCTCAGTTTATATTTTTCCAGAAAAGATCCAGCTACCAATGAATGATGCTTTTGTCTTTACCATTCGTGTGTCATTTTCCCACCACCAAAACACAATACAAATCTGCCAAAAACGTAAGGAGGAAAAATGCTGCTCCCTATCAGCTCAGAGTTGATATGATACCATCTCTTTCATATTTTTAATGCAGCCAGTAAGATACATTTATTTAAAGTCTCCCCTCGCTTACAAAACCCCTTGCAAAAGCATATGAAGTCAGAGCATACAGAAACCAAGGATAGAGGCAACAAAAACCATTTGGAGTGAATGGATGAAAACCTTCAGTCTTAGATGGCTGTCTTTTATCCACATGGCTCAATTTCTTCAGCTTTTGGGATTTTCCATTACCTAAACCAAAAGTGGGAACAGAGGCCCTGATTCTGCTTTTCTTGAGAGGAGCATACATGAAGTATCTTCACTGATTTACTGGGGAAAGTCCAGATTTAAGTAATTTTTGTTGCGAAAAGACTTTTGGCCCAACTTGGGCAGTATCAAACTCATGAGCCCAGAAACCTTTCTAACTTTTTTCCTAGTTTCATCCTGAGCTTAACTTCGATTTCAAAGCTCTCACTGTTTTATTGTAAACATGTGGTTTTTAAAGTACTGCACTGCTCCAAAGTTATCTGCATGTGAGTTTATTTTATATTAAGTACTTAAAAAAAGTCTTAACATAAAATGCCAACAGAAACAACAAAAATATAAATAAATCACCACATTCAGCAGAAATGCTTTAATTCGGAATGTAATAAAGACAGTCAAGGTTTAAAAAGTTTATGCCAGAGTGTAAACTGAAGGAATTAGTAATTTATTTTTTTTTCCTGTAGACAGTTTTGCTGCTGCAGCCAAAAGATTCTCAAAGGTTGTTAAAAAATATGAAGAAAAAAAAAAGACAGTGGAAAAATGTTTATTTCCCCTAAAGAAATTCTGGCTTCACAATTTGGCATCCTTCGTAGCCATTGAGAACATTTATTTTAGCAGAGGCCAAGCACTGCTGTTATATTCACAGATTTTCCCTCTCTTCCCATAAATATGTATTCAGGAGCTGTGACCTATCCTCACCTAGAGCTGTACAGTCTTACTGATGTCCATAAATGCGTGAGGGCAGCTGCTGTGAAAGCTCCTCATACTTCAGAGGCAACCCTAATTCTTCCTGGATTTCTAATTACAGAAGAACTTGCTTCCAGATTCAGGGGGCAAAATTCTGCCAGCAGTGATGTGAGGCACCCTGGCTGATTTTAACCTAGTAAAACTATCAGTAACTACCTGTGGAAGAGTTTTAATTTAGGACTACGGACACGTGTTGCACGTGTACAGCAGCAAACGCCTATATGACGTGATGTAGGCGTGCCTGAGCCAGACCTGCCTCAGTGTTACAAAATTCTGGGCATCCTGGTTTACTAGATTGGATGATGTGTCATTTTGAAGGAGTAATGACTTTTTTTTTCCTGCCTCAGGAAACACTGCACCTCACTCCACAGAGTACTGCAGACATGCTTACAGTGCAGTTAATCTGTAGCACATCGGCTAATTTTTATTTAAAATCCTGTGCTATTTTTGCATCACCCGTACACAGAGAACTGTACCCCTGGCTGAAACAACGGTAAATAGGGGCTTTCAAGCACCTTCTCTTCAATGCATGGTCAGCATGCTTTTGACTGCTTATTCTTTGCTCCTTTGTATACTGCTGCTGCAGTGAGATTTGATCTGGGCTTATGCCTCAAGCATTATCTACTGGATCCTGTGTCTGTAGCTTGAGAAAATGAAACTATCTGCTTAATTTAAAATCCATTTTAAGAAGTTACAGCACTTCCACTGCCCTTGTCAGTCACACTTGCGTTGGCATATCTCTGAAGAATTGCACAATTTGAGTACTGGTATTACTTTATTGAAGTCTTGCTATTGTTATTATTAACTGTCCTGAGACTTAATTCCTGATATTAATTTTGTGCTTTCCATTAGCTGTTACAAGATATCTATTTGTATTTATAGGAAATCTATCTTTTGTTCTAAGAGCATGTTCCCAAAATTTGCAATGCTGAAATACGCATTGGCTTATGAAAGCCCAAGGTCCACATTAGTCTCATCTAAATGTGAAGGTATAAACACAAAATTGTGTTTACCAGTGACATTACAAATAACAAACAGTAAGTTTTAAAGTCCATTTTAGACCTTCCCTTTTATGGCTGTATTCGGTGGCTTACCTGCATTAACAATTTCATGATAGTATGGGAGAGGCCATGTAGATCCAAGGGTCTATCGTTTGTGAGAACTCCCCTACTTCTACTCCCTGGACATCTCTATGAGGGCAGCCATGCTGGCAGGTAATAGATGAGGTGTCTATAGATGCCTATAGAAGTCTTTTTCATACGCATTTTCCCACTGGCAAAGGAATTTGATGTCTCCATCCAAAAGACCGGAAGGCTATCTCACTTATGGAAGACCTTCTTTTAAAGAAATTCCAGCTATCCGTTTAGACTCTAAAATATAGGCAGTTGAAATTACACTTTCCTGTGAAATCACACCCACATTCTCTGCAGTGATTTAAGAATGGGGTCACACAGTACCTGTCCTTTGCAAAGGTAGTCTTTCCAGTTGGCATTTCCTCATATTCTGGATCCCTGCTGAAGGCACTGGCATCTTTCTAAGTCGGATTTAATTCAAAAGCTAAAGAAGGGGCAGAAAGGAGAACAGCTGCGTTCAATTATCAAAAGCACGTATCTGCTAGTCAGGAAGAAAGGGTGGCTGCTCCTGCTTGGACAGAATAGCTCCCTGTTCTTTAGAAGCAAACTCTGGCAGATCAAAAATACACGGAATTTTATTTTGGTGAGAACACTGGTTTAAATAAGCAAGGCAGAAAGTTGCCTTGAAGAAGAGTGGCCTCTGAAGAACTTACATGTTGTGGTGGTCCTTCCAAAATAAACAAGCAGAAACTTCCAAAAATCAGTTTCTCCTTATAAATTGTTTTTGCTGTAGTTTGGGGGTTGGGGGTAGAAAGGAAGCACTCTTTGATCAACATTTGTCTTGAACCTATAAAAACGAATAGACAAAACTTGATGGTCTGTGTGAATAATTTGCTCCCCAAACATCCTCTCCTAATGGTTCCCTTCTGGTACTTTGCTCCCTGGAAGCTTGGTTTCTTTCAAAGTGGAATATGAAAGAGATAAATGAGGACTTGAGGAAGAGATCACTTGATGGGAGGGTGCAGCCAGATTTAAGTAACAGAGGCAATGTCAAGAGCTTCATTTACGATCCAGTTGTATGTTGAATAGCAGGAAATGAGGAATCTGCTCCCTGTCAGCAGGTACTCTACAGACCCAAAGTGAAAACTCAGATGAAACCATTTGGAGAGATATTCTATTCCTCAAACATTGGCTTTGCTTTTGACATGGTGTATCAGATTCATCAAGGGGGTAGAAAGGAGAGGATGAATGTGGGAGGGCTTCAAGAGCAGACCACAAATACACTACTTATGACAAAAAACCCCGAGTAAGCATCTTTTTACTTCATGCTGTTTTTTCAAAAATGCCTGATGACCACTTAAAATACTGAATTGTAGAAGACCACCAGACTACACTGAATTTAATAGAGCTCTGAAAGTGAACTGGGAAAAAATATACAGATTACGGGCTGTTGACTTGGAAACGGGCCAACATTGTTCCCAGGATTTAGGTGATCTTGGATATTAAAGCATTTAATATTTGATTCGTGAATAGTCTCCAGTTGATTTACTGTGGGATTTAGAAAAAAAAAAAAAAAGAAGAAAAGAAATCCAGAATAGAGAGTTCAAGGATTTTAAAAGTAAGTAGAGGAAGGGGAAGATTATACCATGCTTAATCCTACAGTTTCCTTACTGCTAATGAGTGAGGGGAGGATATACAGTTGTTCTAGCTTCTGAACTGTGAAAGGCAAACAGGAATACAGGTTCTGTTGCCCTAAAGCAAAATCTGGTAATCCTATCCTCAGAACGTTCCTTGTGAAGCGCCTTCTGAGTAGGAGCTCAGTAAACACCTCTTTTCCAGGAGGTGTGAGGGTCTTGAAAGTATTCAATATGAAAAAGAGACACAAAAATTGCTGCTGATTCTGCAGTCATGTAAGCTTTGGAAGTTTTGTATCTTTATTTATAGATAATACTACCATTGCTAGTACAGTATCAGGCAGCGCAAACGGGAATTTGTGGAGCCTGTTAGGGCTATGGCACTATTGAGAATCACAGGATCACAGGTTGGAAGGGACCTCACATGCTGATGTTTCACAACCCTTCCTGATGGGCTGATTTGGCCCCGTCTGAGGCAGAGGTAGGTGGTGATGCAGGAGAGGGTTGGGGTGGCAAGCTGGGAACATGACAGCCAGCAGCAGCAATGGCAGCTGGAGGTGAGCAGCTGTGTAGGCAGATGGCTTATTTAACGCAGAGGAGAAGACTTCTTGGGTGAAGCTCCACAAAAGAGTCAGTGTTGCTCATATCCGAAGTCTGAGACAATGTGACGAAATGGCTTGTGACATCAAAGGATAAACAATTCTTATAACAAGAGGCTGAATGAAGAAAGCTTCTCCCTTGCTGCAAGGGAGGAGAAAACTGCTATCACTGCTTTGGTGGAGAAGGAAGGGACAGACAGACAGAAGGTTACCGCTTTGGCCAAGAAAAGCACATGAATATGATGCTCACGACAGAAGATGAATAAACATCTTGTTACTTTTGTGCCTCTGCCTGCACTCAGCTTTCCTTGGATGCCAGATGTGGCTTCCCCAGCAGTTCCTGTGGCGCTGGTGCTTGTGGGTCATGCTCTTTTATCACATGAAGAAGTTGCAGCCACGGTGCTGTGCAGTCCTTTAGACAAGGACTGAGCCTACCTCTTGAAACTGTATATCACGAATTATTTTAATTTTTTAAAAATAAGCAACCAATTTTAAGTAGTTCAATGCAACTTTTCTTTCTTGGTTTTTTTTTCCTTTGTTTTTTTTTTTTTTTTAAATCAGCTGCTTGGAACATGCCCCATCTGTTTCAAGATACGCAGTTAGCTTCTGTTTCCTTGTTATTCCATCTGCAGTTTCACAGCTGCGTGTGTCCTACATGCTGCTGTTTTGTTCAGTGACAGCATTTAGATTAAGTTATTATTTCTTCCTATAGTCACCATTCTGATAGATGTGTATGTCTTTTCAAACCCACCTAGGGATCAGGACTGAAATTGTATCTACCTCAGTACAATCTGCTACCATAAAGGACAGGCAAACCATATTTTTCTTTTGAATTAGTTAGTACTTGTAAACAAAATTTTATGTATTTTTATTTTTAAGTTAATTCTCATCCCTGGGAGGTGATGGTAGTATGCAATTTTTTTATACCAGTGGCCTAGGCACTATTAAAAAGGCATTCAGTCTTTCAATACCCAGCGTTGATTTCAGGGACTGTGCAGCTGAAGGAATGGAGTGCTGGAGTTTTTCTTCAAGTACAGATGTTTTGACCATTTTAACAGACACGGCAATATCTCAGCCATTATCGTTATGTCATTTCAAAGCACATACCCAAAGTATTCAGTAGGCTCCCAGAACTTAAAAAAAACAACACTAGCTATCAGGTCTGGTCTGTGAGAGACATTCACTCACTTAAATAAAATAAAATGAAGAGATTTTATTATTATCAAACCTCAGGACGCTGTGGCCATTTGAAGTGCCGATTTAACTTTAAGCCCCTCTTTGATATTCTTACTTGATGAGAGTACATGATGGCCATAAATCCAACTTGGCAATGATTCTGAAAGGTCACCTGTGGATATTGTTTTTCATGGTGTTAAATAGACTGTAATGGTCTCATTATTTCTCCAGAAGGACAAGTGAAAGTCCCATTGGTCTTCTTGCTGTCTCATAAATAATTAACAGGCTGTTTTAACTGGGTATAACCTTTGTACAGAGTGGCTGAACTTCACCGCATAGCAGAGGTAAAAGAGATTCAGAAAAATATCATCCATCATTGATGGTACTAAAACATTCAGGTAATCTAGGAATAAAAATAAAAGACTAAGAATCAAGTGGTGATCAAGCAGGTTTAGAGGCAACGAGAACAATTGCCTTTCTGTACACATCTGAATATTTTTAGCATCCTCCATCATCTAAGCTATTCTTTTTTTATATATATATCTTCCCACATGACCACCCAGCTAACTTCCAATAAAGAAAATTTAAGTAACTGTGGAATAGGTGGGAAAAAGTTCAGGATGTTTATTTTTCTCTTCTGCCATAGGTAAAATCTTAAAGAGAGGGGTAAAAGAACGACCAGATTCTTTTTACTAGCAACATAAAACTCAAAGGTCTCAAGTGGGGGTGACTAAAATAAAATCCTGCATTTGAATATTGCAATTATTTCTTGTTTAGATAAACGGTCCTCTTCAACCTTCTATTTTGAGCATCTTCAACAAACTATCAGGGTCTAAAACTTTTACTAGATCCAGTAGCTGAAACACAATGCTGAAATCTGCCACATCTCACCTGGAAATTCCCCAGTTTTCTTGGTAACAACAGCTGGTGTTAGCAATAAGGAGCCAGGTCTGAGCTTGCAGAGGATGCTTCATCACGACAAATTGTGTGTGTGTGTGGAGAGTGGAAAGTGTGCTTGCTATTGGATAAAGGAAAGATTGTCTGGAAAAGAAATGCTAAATTCCAGTCATGAAATTGCAAAAAATAAACCAAAGAGACTTAGACAAACAGAATCAAAGAGAGACAGAGGAAAAGAGAGATGGAAAGCATCAGTCTCTCAAACATTTCAGTTTAACAGAAAGCCAGACACAGGTAGTCACAGCTCTGCCTTTCTAATGAACCTAAAATCTTCAAATCTGAACATCACTACTCTCTATTTGGAAACCAACAAACAAAACCCTGGGCCAAATTTCAGAACAATGCAATATTCTTTGGCTATGGTGAGAAGATTGAGAAATTATGGTATTCAAGGTAACTAGTTCCTGGTCTGTTTTTAAACTGAAATGTAGGAAAATGAACTGCGTGTTTCCACTGCAACTGTTCCTCTTGTCTCCTTTGTTCTCCATTTTGGGAAATGAAAATATCTTCCATACAAGTCATGGCAGGTTCATATAGAAAAAAAATAGTTTAAAAGCTCTGCTTTTGAAGTTGACTTCTGTGTAATTGTATTCTCTCTTTGGGCCTTATAGTCTTCAAATGATGAATACATGATAGCTGGAGGAAAAGGAAAGCTCTGAATGCCCATCACAGGAGAAGATGTGAGCAAGGTTGCTGGTGAACATACACCCTCTTCCAAGATGCTTGTAGCAGCTCCACAAAGCAAAAAGAGCCCGAGGTACAGAGCGGAGGGAATATTTTACAGCAGGAGGAGCGTGAAACTCCAACGGCATCTCTCAGACAGTTGATGGGAATATCAGTTTCTATTCCAAGCCATTAGCTGCTGGTGGCAGCATGTCTCCGAGGAAGACTGTGATACCAACAGTCAGGGGAGTCCAGAGTCAGGCAGCTTTTCATTGGGAGGCCAGGGGAGGTTTCTAGCTGCTTTGCCCTACTGATCCCTGAACATCATGGGTGTTAGAGGACTTGATCTCCTGCCCTTCCTGCCAAGAAAACAAACCTTCTCCTTCTAAGGAGACACTTATAAAATCCCCAGCTTAAAGAAACTAAAAAAAAAAATTCCCAGCAGGGGAAGCTTCCTATGTATCTTCCTGGAAAGTCTTTCCAGTACCTGGGAAGCTCCTTACGGTCTTATAGTCAGCATTTTTACAGCACCTTTTCTTTCTACTTTTAGCTATTTTTTAAATTGTCAACTAATTTATGGTAAAACAGTAAAAGCAGAAAGACAGCATTCAGGTAATTTTATTAAGCAGCTGTAATGGTGGTAGTTGCTAGTTGCATGCCACAGAACCTCAGCGGTACTGCTCAAGATGCCTATGAGGTAAAGGGGGACTATTTGGAGAGATTTATTAGGTTCTTAACCTCAAGTTAAAAAGCAAAGATAAATAGAGGGAAGCCTCCTCCCAAAAGACCTCAATTACTTACAAATAGTCAGAAGACGCATTGAAAACCTTACAGTTTCTATCCCAAGCTTCGTTATTCTTTACATAACTTTTCTTAAAGCTGAACTGAGGAATTACATTCAGACTGAAGTGCAAAGCTTCCTCTCCTTGGATAAAAAACAAAATGAAAACAAAAGCCAAGAGCATTTCTTCATGGTCCCGCCCAGCCCCCTGCATGTACATAGACACAGTTGTGGAAATGTCCACATGTATGAACCTTTATGCTCTACCCTTCTGTCTAAAAGCCCTTGTACACTCAAAGGGAAGATCTGAAGCTTCATAAAAACAAAGTCCTTTTACTGACTTCAGGAGGTCAAGCGTCATATATAAGCAATTTGAGGAAAGAGAAACAAAAACCTATTAGTACTTCCTGACATTTTTTGTGCCCTGAAAAAAATTTTGAATTTTCCATTAATTCATGTTAAAGTAGGAGTATGCAAACCTAAAGGTGACAACTTGACTTTCAGCAGCAGCAGCAGCCCAACGGTGAACATCAACACTTACTGATCATGCATCGGCGTTAACTAATGCGGTTTCGGTGCAACCTGAGGACATAACTATGGGCTGTTTGCAGTATCCCAAATTTCCGCCATGGTCTCTAATGTTTACTTAAACTCTAGAAACTGAGATGTGGATTTTAATTCATTTTAGCTTAGAAAATATCGTGCTCTTACTGACTGTTACTATTGTCTACTGAATGCAGTCATGGGATGGAAAGCAAACAAACCCTGAAGATGCAGGTGTGTGATGTGTTGAAATCTGATACCTCTCGCTGCCTGTAAGTAAAATAAACAGAATTGACTTAAATTAACTTAAGTGTTGACTGTAACCTCAAAGTCATTTTTTCCTTTTATCTCTTAAGTATATATATTTTGGTGACATTTTAAAACCCTAGGTCTTAATTAATTTTCAGGGGGAGTTCTTCCTAAACACACAGGACAGATTCTGATCTTCTTTGGCATTTGGTGTGGTGTAATGACAGAGGAACATTGTCCTTTTCATCACTGGCTTCAAGGGACTCTACAAAATTTCCCCATTAGAACAATTGTATAAAATGAGACCTGGATCTGTCTTCTTACTGCCAGATCACAATCATCGCAGAAACTTTAAAACAAACAAAGAGCCAGAGGCTACCTGTTCCTTTGTGAGGTGACTGCAAGCTGCCAAGGATGGCCTGAAGCCAGCCTTCAGGTCAGGTTTACATTATTGCTGGTGAAGAAGAAAAATCAGGTCCTGAAAAAAAAGAAACTGTAGTTAATAAGAAATTGAAAAAATCTGATTAGCACATCTGCGATTAATCAAAGCCGTCACAAATAATTCAGCGAAACGTAACTCTCTGCTGAAATGTATTTTGACTTGGTTTACAACAGCCCGAACTATTGTGCTCCCCTTCAGAAAAACAAACAAACAATTTCCCTGGCAAACAAGGCAGTATTATTTTAACCCTACAAGGGATGACAGCTTTTCTTTGTACATATTACTACGAGACACAGTACCTAGCACATTGGACATGTTTCCATGCCACTTACAGAGTGGATTTATATATTTCTTAAGGGCTTGTACCCTTAAAATGATAGACTGAGAGCTTGCGAGGCTGAATGAAATAAGGGTGTGTTTGGTTTGGTAAGCACCTGGATGAGAGGCTGCCAAGGGAAGTTTGGGGGCTGTTGGAAATGTTGTACATAATACAGCACACTTTCTCAAGGCTCTGTGTTTGATCAAAGCTCCTGTGTGGTTTTGGGAGAAGCTGTGTCCATAAGGAAATCCCTTTTTCATTTAATTTTTGTTTTATTTTATTTGAACGTAAAACTGAAGCTCTGAAAGCTTATTTTAAACCTCAAAGATCCCTTGCAGCCCTTCTTAAGAAACTATAACATCAATAATGATGCTCTGGCTTCCTGAATTTCCCTTGCAGTTTTCTTGGATTCATTATTTTTCCCTCTTCAGGAGACAAAAGCTGGCTCTGTGGTACAGAATGGATGCCCCTGGATTTTTGGTGGGCAGTAAGCTATCCCTGGGGACCCAGACAGGCCATGATCCTATACAGCATTGAGCAGCTCTTAGAGGAAGGGGAAACTGGTAGACCCAGAGATTTAATAACAGCACTCTGATCTTCGTCTGCCTAGCCACAGCAGGAGCTAGAGTGGCAGGAGGTGTCCACCAGTGCCTGCTACAAAAGGAGAGTCTTAACACAGCCAAAATGGCTACATGCAACCCAGCTTTGTTTCCCACATCTTTCACTGCTCCTACCCCAGCCTACATATGAGATCTGCTGTTTCGCCTCTCTACTTCCTTGCCAGGTCTGCAATGTGACTGTGTCTCCACTTGGAAAGTTCTCCATGAAGGGGCTTTGTTGTAGAGACCCAAAGAATGGAGGCTGTAGGAAAAGAAAACACCATCCAGGTGATGGAGGGACCATGTTTGTACCCATATAAAGTAGTGCAATACCAACGGGTTCCAAACAAATGGCCAGCTCTATAGCCTCTTCTTTTTAATATCGGCCCCATGACAGAAATGGTATATAAAATACCATAATAAAATATAACGCATGCAAGTTGATGTGTGCCAACACCCGCTTGAGAACTCTAAATATGCAAATACATCTCCTTTAGATAGCACGCACTGCTCTGTCTTGACTCTGCACGTCTTCTTATTCTTTTCTTTTTCTATTTTGTCATCTCACATCATAATTTAATGCTTAGTCCTGCAAGCTGCTGAAAACCAAAACATATAAAGGGCACAGCCTGCAGAACAGTGCCCTAAAAGAGCAAGTTCTTGTGGGAAAGGACTATGCTTGTCACATCTAGAAAACATTTTAACCGCTAATGTCATTTTGCAAAGATAGGAAGGCAATAATAAATAGGGCAGTGAAGATGAGGTGGATGTATTTTATAGTATTAATTTCACAGAACACAATGGAATACCCTTAGGATGACTTTTATGTATCATAACAACAGGTTTATCTCATCTTAACGAAGGTGTAAGCAAACAAGACAAAATATAACAGAAGTCTCAGTACGTTGTTAACTTGATATGATGGAGTGCAATAAAATTGGATATAGTGTTGTTACACTTCTCTACAACCACGACTTTGGATGTTGCACAAGTCTTGGAAATAGCACTGCTTCGTGGATAATAAAGTAAAGTGAACAATGAATATCTGATCCAAACTTTGGTGGATAATTATTATTAGAGATGTGAATGTTCCCAGGAAGGCAGCTTTTATTATTGCTCATGGATACATTCTGTAACCCTTTTTTTTATATATTGCTGGCAAAATGTCTAGGGTGGAAAATCATAGGCAATTCACATCAAGTAAAATGTGCAGGCCAGGAGTTTTGCATTAACGTATCTGCTAGGTTGCAGTGAATTTATAACCCCTTAAAGCAGTACAAAGGGTTTTAGTATTGGATATAAATTATGTATAAAACACTCAGCATGAACTGTTGTCCCTGTATTAAGGTAGGTACACCAGGCATAAAAAAGTAAATGACAAAATCTACATTAATGTTAAGAGGTCAACTTTAAACTGACAAAATCAAGGAAATGCAGAATTACTGCTGAATCCTTCTGTCACTCATTTTACCCCCTACTCAGTTCACACTGTGTCATCCCACTTCTTTCTGAGCCAGAGCAAAACCTCTGCTAACACAGAAGGAGCAAGCAGGAGTCACCGGCTTGAGTACACATGGGACAGGTGACAACTGGGGACCGCTGCTACTGATCTGCTCGTCCTTCTCAAGAAAGAAACCATCCATTCGTGCGACAGAGAAAACTTTCTTCTTTTCCATCTAGGAACATTCTCCTCCTAGGTGTTCCTCCCTCCCCTCTTACCCTACCAGTGTTTGTTACACTCACTCAATATTTAGCCTATCACCCCTCCTTAAAAAGTTTCTATTCTGGAAAAATGGAACCCCGACATGTTTTGGCCCTCAGGACATTACGAAGCTGCAAGCAATGGTATTGCTAAGCTGTAAGTAATAGTGTTTCAAATCATCCAGAGATGTTGAGGTTCTGGGAAAAGTGCTTCTTCCTTCAAAACAAAGGGAAATCAGCACAAAGGAAATAAGCAGATATTGCCAGAAGAAGAAATATATGATACCCAATATGAAACTAAAACATTAATTCAAGATGTATCACATTAATTTCCTAAGAGCTAAATAATAACAGCATCATTAGCGGCAAGATGTGAAGGGTGAACATGAAGCAAGGTTAGCGAGGAGAATTAATTACAGATTGTACCCCAATAATACACTCGGATCATCACAGTTACATCACCACTAATCACTAACATACCAACATTCAGATTTTGGAACAGAGATAAAAACATCAGAACTAAAGAGTGGCATTACTTGCTCCAATGCAGTATCTCACTCCTCTCTCAACACTAGGAAATAAACACACCCATACAAACACATATATACAGTGAACATAAGATATATTTTAAAAGACTCAGAAGCTAAACCTGGCTTCAGAGAAGTCAATGGGAGTATGGGCTGTGTCCACAAATTTTACGTTCAAGGGGACTAATGTGTTAACCCCGCCTAATTGACAGCTCCCTCCAGATCACAGGATTTCATTCTTAGCTGCTAAAGAATTACTCTCTTTTGCATCCCCCTTATTGACAGTGATTAGATCAGCACCCAAATTAGTGAACATTATCAAACTCAGTAACCTGTGACTGAAGAAGAAAGATGTTCAGCTGAAAGGCTTCAAGTGATGAAGACCATAAGGAATTATTTTCAGGGAGTAATTACACACTTAAAAAGTAATTTCAGTCCCACCTGTAGCTATTGGATTGCATTATGTTCTAGTTTTGGAGACCAAAGAGGTCCCTATTGCCACGTGTAAGTAATTACAGATTGTGATCTAGTTGTTTTTGTGAGCCTAATAATCCATAACAACCTAACTGCCAGTTACACATGGAAGGTTTCAGTCATCATGAGGAAAGGCTGAGAGACTTGGGTTTGTTTAGCCTGGAGGAGAGAAGACTGAGGGGGGGTTTCATAAATACCTATAAATATCTAAGGTGTGGGTGTCAGGATGATGGGACTAGGCTTTTTTCATTAGTGCCCAATGACAGGACAAGGGGCAATGGGCACAAGTTGGAACACAGGAAGTTCCACCTCAATATGAGAAAAAACTTCTTTCCTGTGAGGGTGCCAGAGCAGTGGCACAGGCTGCCCAGGGAGGTTGTGGAGTCTCCTTCCCTGGAGACATTCAAGACCTGCCTGGATGCGCTCCTGTGCCCCCCTGCTCTGGGTGTGCCTGCTCAAGCAGGGGTGTTGGACAAGATGATCTCCAGAGGTCCCTTCCAACCCCTACCGTTCTGTGATTCTGTGATCTCCTGTACCTAAGTCAATAATTGTCAAACCAACACCTTAGCTTATTGCTGGGACATGGTGTGGACTTACTCAGGTTTTCTAAAAGGTTTCCACTTTTGTCTGCTACAAAAGGGTAGTAAGGGCAAAGAAACTTCAGGTCTTACTTTCAGTGACTAAGATCTTTATAGATGAAAAAAACACTGATTCTTGTAGGGCTAGTTGCTGCTGGAGTTGCTGTGAGAACCTGGGCACATCATATTAGATGTGGCTGTCTGAAGATGTGCCCAGCTGCTGTTTTTGGAAGGCTTTTTCAAGTTGGTTAAATCCAAATATTTCTGTTATATTCCTACAGGGACTAATATATGGCTGGCACGTATACTACATTTCAGAAAGATCAATATTCATAACATGAAGCTCACAGAAATGTTGGTAAATGTAATTTAAACCACTTTGAGCAAAAACTATCAAGTTAAATTTCCGACACATTTGTGGCAATAAAGTGACAAAATTTGTGTTCTTCCACCTACATTTTGGTTTTGAGGATGGTTTTTCCAGTGCGGAATATTCGTACTCGGGGTCCTCAGCTCTTCTGCCCTTCTTACATTGGTAATTGAAAGGTGGGTCCTCCTTGTACCCCAGAGGACAGGATCTAGGTGACCTGTAAATAGCAGCATGGAGGCTGAGCACAGCTGTTCCACCATATTGTTTCTACAGTCATTACAAGTTTGGTCTCTCTCACAGTACCATGTGTAAGTGAAGGAAGCATTTTCTGCTTTTAGAGTAGTCAGGTCATGAGGAATGCTGAACCAAAGACTAATTGTAATCTCATGCAATCAGTACAATTTCACCTGATTTGTTGGTAAAACTCCAGGGCAGCAAAGTCTGCCCTGCTGTAGTCTGGAGACAATGTTATTGCGGATAAAGGGCTGAAACTGGAAAGGTACAGGACTTGGTAACAGAGCTTACAATACTGAATATCTACTCTGCTTGTTTGTTTTGGTTTTTTTTGTTGTTGTTGTTTTTTAAGACAAAAGAAAAGAAAGAGGTTATTTTCAGGCTCTTTCTCACGACATACAATTTGGGCAGAAATTTTGGTGTTTGCTGAGAACATTTGTGTCTTTTCAGGATTCCTGAGAGGAAGAGTAGCTTGAACTGAAGAGACTCTTGAAAAATAAATAATCAATAACCCAAAGATTTGAGCTTGGGTAGGCCAGTGAATTATGAGGGGGTATTAGCTGGATGTACTCTATAAACATTTAGGAGAAATTAAGCATGATTTCTATTTGAAGGAACAGGAAAGGCCCACCATGATGTAAAAAATTATTTGAAAAAGTAGCTAATTAACCCTTCCTCCCAAGCCTAGCGGTCACGAATGAATTAGAAAAAGGTAATGATCCCTAAACAATAGTTATATGGCAATGATGAAAAAGCATTGTGCTAGGAGAGGAATGATATGTGGAGTGAATCTGCTGACAGTAAGTGGTACAAATAGCCAATATGGAAACATTCACAAAATAATTACCATAGGAGCAACCTTTAAGTTCTGAGTGAGCAGAAAGATTCAGCCATGCTTTTGACTTTTCTCATTTGAAGTGTAACAAGGCTTTAAATGCTGAAATTTAAAATGTGTTCTACAAATGTCTATTTTGTTACAGTCTTTCATGAGGGCATTATGGCTTTCAGGTGCAATAAACTACCCCTCTTTGTAACAACACCCCTTTATAAACACAAAGCAAATCATTCTGTGGAAAGGGGAGAAGTTAAAAGCCCTAAATCTTCCATTCCCAAGGATACTGTTACCTTCAGATAGAATGTATTTTTAATGTATGTATTTACTGCTTAAATGTAGTATATTTCCATTGGGTTTAACTGACAACATTTTAGGGAGTTCTTTATTACTGATTTATATATATACATATAGACACATATATGTTCAACTACCCATACACTTTTTTGCTCCTGTTTCCTAGCATAAAATTATTACCTTCCCTGGAACAATGAAAATGCAACTGCTTTCTAGACCAGTGACTATTCTTTCTTTGAAGAGGCTCATAATAGGATGCATGAAACATCTGGAAGAATTAAATCAAAGGGTGATGGAATTCCCACTGGAGAACACATGTCAAACAAGAAAAAGAGTCTTGTGGAACAAATGAGATTTTGCCCTGAGAATTAGCAAGTACAACAGCTCGGCTTAACATTGGACTGAGACGAAAACTCCTAAGAGGCCTATTGATACAGTTTTTAAACATCCACCGTGCTTAAAAAAGAGAAGAATTTGTGTAACTTAGTCTGCAAGCAGAATGCCTGTTTTCCCCATCCACAGCCACTATTCAGAGCAGTTCTTGAGATCCATAATAATCTACATGTAGGAAAGGCAGCCTGGGAGACGGACGGCATCTAAAAGCACGCCGCTCAATTAGGAAAATACTTGACTATAGCCCTAAATCTGCAATGAAGAAGGGACCACCAAATTCAGTAGACATGTAGGGACCCACAAACAGAGCAATAGGAATTCATGCTATTAGTGAGGAGGGAGTAGGATTTGTTATTCTTTTTTAACTGTGTTGCTCACTCATCCATCACACTATGGAAAGCCACCCAGAGAACACCTAGAATGGAATTAAGGTCCACAACTCAAGTTGCTGATTTTGGCACTGGTATAATTCCAGTTGCCACACCAAGGCTGAATTTCATTCAGTATCCTTCTCAGAAAATGTTTTATTAGGGAGAAGATTAAAAACAACTTTAGAAACCGATAATTTCACAAATGTCTGTGTTCCTTGCACAATCATATTCATATCTCATTCACAGCTGCCAAATAAAAAAAAAAATTAAAATATCTCTGTACACCTATTGCCCCAAAACTGTAGTGCAATGTGGTGAGTTAAAGAAAATTCAAGAGTAATTTAATGAGATTGAATTTACTTTTAGTGAGGAAAGAAAACGTTCCTTCATCCATACTCTAACAGATCCCTCCAGCTAAGACTTATGGAAGCCAAGTCACAAAGAATGGGCAAGACTATGGTCAGATGTGACTTTGGATGAAGCAAAGGAGGTTTTCAAACCCTCTATTTCTCACTGGCCCAAAGGCAGCTCAAGAGAGCAGTGATACGTTTTTTCCCTGGTGTTTCTGACGTTGCCTTCACCCTCACTCAGTGGAGAATGCTCTGCTCATGGAAGAGGGAACTAGGGGAGCTGTGACTGCAAAAAGCCTGAATGATCGTGGATTTGAGATACATTTGGTGATTGGATTTCTCAATGGTGTTCTACTAAAATATTTTAGCTTTTTTGGATTTATTAAAAACAAACTCCAAAAACCTTTTACTTCTTTGACTACAAAGAGTGTTGTCTTTCCACTACAGCTGGATTAATTTGAGAGGAAGGTGGTCTGGTATTGAAGAAGGTGGTGGCAGGGCAGATGTTCTGCTCTGGACAATGCAGAATGTATTTGCAACACTGCAAAATGCAAAGTGAAGCACCCCTTTTATTCTTTTGTATCTCATGCCGTAGTCCCCTTGCATCTCCAAAGAGGCTGTAAGATTTATAATGATGCTTTTCCATCACCTGATCGTGTGGGGAGGGTATCACCAACTGCTGTATTCATGGTGGAACTTGGTCTGTTGGGCCTTCATTCAAACCACTGGATCACTGACAGCTGAGAAAAAAGATGCACAGTAGGAAACATTTTAAGGATAAAATTGAGTTTTGGAATCTCTGTAGAAAATGAGCTTCTGATGCAGACATAACAAAAAAAAGTTATTTTCACCACAGTTAAATATTGAAACAATATGAACAGTACTCTGAACTGTATTACCTTAAAAGTGAATAGTGCAATTTAGAGACTTCATCCCACTGCAGAAGTTCCACTAAGTGACTATAGGTTAGTATAATAGACCCTTATGCCTTTTTAGCTTACCACTTTCCTAGACTATCATTCCCGTTATGGTTTTTTTTTTCCACCTTGGAAATCTTTCTCTACAGCTATTCTTAATGCAAATTCAAGAATTATTTCCACTTTGTAGATCTTCAGAAGCATGTTGTTATATTTGCAAAAGTAAGTTTTTCAGACATGCTGGTTCTCTGCCTTCTTGTTTGCAAGTGCAAATTGTGCCAGAAAGGCTCACTGCTTTTCTGTGATCACAAAATTAATTCCATTTGTCAGCAGTAGCCTGATTTGTTTCTCCAGTTTAAGTCACAAACCTGTATTCAGTGCTAGAAGTGGTGGTTGATGGGTCAGTGTGATGAAATCTTTCATTAATGCTTCACCTTCAGAGAAGCTTTATGTACTCAAATTGTCTAATTTCCTTCTGACTGCCTCAGATTTCTCTAATAATCTCTTTTCTTAAGATGGATGGATGATTTGTTCTACTATCAGCATCCTAAAAGTCAATGCTAGAAAAAACCCACCACTGAATAAAAGTGCTCATGTTGTTAAGTCTGAAAATGGTTTTTTTGCTGCCAGTTTTGCAAATAACTTGGAACATAAAGAAAACAAAGAAAACATAAAGAAAAGCTTTTTTACCTCATACACTAAGGATTCTATAAATTGTTACAAGCCAAAAATGATAAAGTTAATAATAATTAATATTTTCCTTTATTGTCGGCAGATGTGTTTAAAATACCCAGGCAATGAGTGCAGCAGCAACTTGCAGGCACCTTGTTTACAGGATCAGTGGCTTAATTACCAGGTAGTAACACAAAGTATACTGTAAAGCAAAACAGAGTGAAACACTAGATAAATTTGCAACAACGCAACAAGTAAAACTAATTCTGCAATTTAATAAAATGAAATACTACATTTTCTTCTTTGTAAAAACCAGTAACATTCATAACGTTAGCTGCCAACAAATGAAAGTCCTTAATGTATTCCAGTGAAGTTTCCTTCAACAGAATTTCTGCTTCATAAGTTTTCTAACAAGAAAGCATCTGAGCTGCTCCAGCATAGAGCTTTCAAAGGCTATCAAATGGCATTTAAAACACACACACACACTCTACACACCAAACTCTGCTTCTCCTTTCCCCCTTGTGTTAAAGGTACGGAGCGTCTCCCAATAATTAAACTAAACCCTGAAATCTTGACCACTGTGGTTGTTAAAGATCCCATGCACTTTTCAGGAGAGGAGGGGCACTAACCACAGTTTCCTCCACAAATTCCCAGCCAGGTAATTACACTCAGCCTGCCTAGAAATTGCCTATCCAGCTTCCACTGAGTAAGCTATTTTCACTCACCCTCTTACTGAAACTGCTGGAGGGTGTTGCAGGCACAGGCTGACAGCTGTGTTCTGTCTTAATGATCTCTTGCTTTGCTGAATATGAAAACATTGCTACCATAACACAATAAAATGAACAAAGTGACAGAAATATATTTGCCATAAACTTTAGGAATAGCAAGTAATCTAATAAAAGCATTTGTAAACCGGGCCATTAATCTCTACAAAAGATACTGCTGTGTAGTAGGTTATCCATTGTACCAGATAATGCAGAGGTGAGGTGAAAAGTTGATGATCCCCAGTTCACACATTCAAGTGTGCACATTTCATCTGTATTAACTGGGGCAAGAAGAAGAACAGCCTGGACTAATTTCAAATGTCACCTACGCAAGTAAGACAAAGAATTATCAAGGAAACTCTGCCATTCAGCCAGATATATTTTCAAGCATGCTTAAGAAAGGCTTTTCTGGTTTCTATCTTCTTGCAACTTGATGGGAGCCTACAGGAGACTAAGATGTTCAGACAGAAATTCAATGATGGAGCTCAGAGTAAAGCAACACAGCTTCCCAGATACACTCCAGAGATATTTAATAGGTTCTGTCATAATCCATATGTTCTCTTCAAAAAATAAGAATAAAAAACAGCTGCCTCACAATAAATTCTAGCTGCAGTATGAGTTAATTTTAAACTGATGTAACATTCAGTCAGTTTTCATTTAAAATGACAGTGGATATCTTTGCCAGAGTAAGTGCAGATTTGTAAAAACAGATGAGGAACGGTAAAATGTTTTTCCTTCAAGACAAATATTTCTTTTTAACATGGAGCTTTTAGATAATAGATTAAGTGTTCAAGTGAAGAAAGATTTACATTCATCGCTATGCCAATGTATTTCTAAAGTACTGTACCTTTGGACAGGTCAGGAACCCCTCAGGGACGTGGCAGGGGAGAGATGGTAAATGGTGCCTGATGGCAGTTCTGCTGGCACGTGTCCTGAGGCAATGTGCTGGCTCTGGTGGTGGCAGGGAGGTCAGCTCGGCCAGGCACTTGGTGTGGTGCTTGCTGACTCCAACCTCAGGTGCCAAGGAAGGGAGGGAAGCAGCAGGCTAAACTCTGTTTATTCCTACTCTTTTAGCCGGAAAGAGTTGCCTCTGTTAGGTTCCAAGTAATTTAGACATTTTCAAATATCACCCCCTATGAACGGCAAAAAATAACAAAAATCCAGATTGAAGTAACCAAGATCCACATTACAAAATGCAGCAGGCAACCCACTAATACTCCTCATTCCTACTCTTCAAACTGCTCTCAGCTTCCCAGAAAACCACAAATGACCAAGGAAGAAAGTAGGCTTGTAGTGTGTCTCAAAGGTCAACCGATTTTGACTGTGCAAGCCCAAGAATGTGGTTATTGCAGACAAAAAGTCCCAATAATATGGCATGTCAGTGTGACTGGGGCAGACATGTCATGTAGAGCCATTCTGATATCATAAAATATCTTTAAAATGCTGTTTCACCTTAGCGCTCAGAAATAGCATTTCAGACAGGTAACTCTCATATATCCTCTTTGCTTGAGTCAAAGGATTTTTCCTTTCTTGTCTCCCTGAGTTGTGGTTCCAGTTCCTACAGTGATGAGGCTTCAATGCTTAATCACATTCTTACGCCTGGTAGCAAGGCTGATAAAATCAGCATTGCAAAGGCAATCCAAACAGACAACCCGAATGGTCTATACATAAGCTTTAAGTTAAGTTTGACCAGTCAAGAGAGAAGTTTGGGAGTCATTGATTGCTAGATGAATACACCAGCTTAGTGCCCAGGACTGGTCTTAATGCCATATAACATTACCAATTGTGGACAAAGATTTAGAAACAGAAAACACAATTATGCCAAATCTTGATGCTCCCATCTTTTGAATACTCTCTGCATCCTGGCACCCCATTGAACTAGACAAGTTTAGAGGCATACGCCAACTGCCATGTAGTGACAGGCAAAGTAGGGTAGGGTTATTCTTCTGGGAGAAGAATTGTTTCTGAATTCCCATAAAATATGACAGGAGAGTCTGATAGAGGTCTGTAAGATCAACAAATGGTGTTAAGAAGGTAAACAGAGAATGATTATTTTCTTTAATAACAATGCACTCAATGCAATAGTTAGGCATTGGGTTTAAAACTAATCAAAGGGGGAATGTTTTGAACTAACACGTAGTTAAATTATGGAACTCATTGGGATAGGATGTTAAGAAGGCCAGAGGCTGCAATCAGTTCACAAAGGGACTAGAGAAGTTCCTAGAGGACAGGTCCTTCAGTATAATTGTTCATATTTAACATCACACTCAGGAAACCCCTAAACTGTTAATGCCTGTAACCTACGAAAATGTATTGAGGGGTGGAATGCTTCTTGTAACTTTTATTAGATACTCTTCCCTATTGTAGATGATACCATTAAAGACTCTATGCTGGGCCAAGTGGACTTTTGGTACAAAAACTACAAAAAGTCTTCTGTTTCCGAGTAGGGTGCAAGAATGAACTGATGAAACAGGTCATAAACAGAAAATGCAAAACCAACTGCAATTTTTAAAAAGTAGCTTTTGTGAATAAGCAAAAATGTGCGTGTTATAACAGAGAACTCTGCTGTCCCAAAAATAACAGGCAAAATTGGCTTTCCCCTGTGACAGGTGAACTTAACCTTGAATGGGTGAACTATCTTAATTCTAAAATAATTGTTTTCCCTCTGTAAGCTTCTGTCTATGCAAGCGTTATACACATGCTTACCTTTGAGCATGTGAGTGATCCCTTGAGAGCCATGTATCTTCTGTGCTGTGTTGATTTGACATCCACTGGTTTCTCTTTCAAAGTTGAGTAAAGTGGATGCATCTCACACATAGATGGCCATTATGCAGTCTTTTGGTGGCTAAGAAATCTACTACAAATCTTTCTGACCAAAACCTCAAAAATATTTATTAGCAGCTCCAGGATAGTTAATACTGGAGCAGCAGTACTGTATCAATGCCAGCCAAGGGGGAACTAAAATAGTGTTATTTGCTCAATTGACGAAATAATAAGCGCTGGGTTTTTCTGGGGATGCAAAGGCAAGCTTTGTCTAACTACTGGCCTGGTTGACAATGCAAAAGGGTTTTCCTTTATTTTCCTTTTCTCCTTGCCTCTCTTTTCTATCTCTTTCTCTGCCTTTTCTTTCCCTGATGCACCATAAAACATCAATGCAGTTTCAGACCTCTGGATTAGGCAGGACCCTGGGAGACATAGTACTCCTGCTGATTCTTGCCACTCTTGTTAGTGAACTGCAGAAAAATGTGGTTATTCAAGGTATTTCCTCACTTGGATCTATTCAGTCCCTTTGTCACACAATAATAGCATACCTGTATTTTTCATAAAGCCCCTTCTGCAGCTAATTCTTATGAGGGTGGAAACTTCTGGGCAAAGGATAGCACATTTCACACTAAAAACTGACGCTGACACCTTTGCAAATACTTTGGCAGTGCTCTGTAAAATATTACTCAGTCCTTTCCAGTGGCCTGCTGGCTAGATATGATGTACATTGTCAAAAATAAAGGTCAGTGGATTAGTGCTATCAGGTTAAAGTACAGGAATCAGGAAAAAAAGAAAAAAGCAAATCTGAATGCACAATCCTTGCTTGAATGGGAAAAATACCCTTTACTACGACTAGATACTTTACATTGCAGTAATTTGCAAGTGACTAGGAAGTGTTATAATTTAAATCAGAATACGCTGTTTATTTCTGAGGTTTGATGACTTGGATGCAGGACTTGAAGGAATACGAATTAAGTTTGCTGATGACACAAAACTGGGAGGAGATGTTGACACTCTTGAGGGCAGAGAGGCCCTGCAGAGGGATCTGGACAGACTGGAGAGCTGGGCCATCACCAACTGTATGAAGTTCAACAAGAGCAAGTGCCAGATTTTGTACCTGTGGGGGGAAGGAGAGGCTGCAGAGCAGCTCTGCAGAGAGGGAGCTGGGGGTTCTGGTCAACGGCAAGTTGAACATGAGCCAACTCTGTGCCCTGGCAGCCAAGAGGCCAACTGTGCCCTGGGGTGTGTCAAGCCCTGCATTGCAGCCGGTCAAGGGAGGGGATTGTCCCGCTCTGCTCTGTGCTGGTGTGGCCTCACCTCGAGTGCTGTGTGCAGTTTTGGGCGCCACAGTACATTAAGAATACAAAGCTACTAGAGAGTGTCCAGAGGAGGGCCACGAAGTTGGTGAAGGGTTTAGAGGAGAAACCATACAAGGGGCAGCTAAAGTCACTTGGTTTGTTCAGCCTGGAGAAGAGGAGACTGAGGGGAGACCTCATCATGGTCTGCAGCTTCCTCACAAGGGGAGGAGGAGGGGCAGGCACTGATCTCTTCTCTCTGGTGACCAACGACAGGACCCGAGGGAAAGGCAGGGAGATGTGCCAGGGGAGGGTTAGGTTGGGTATTAGGAAAAGGTTCTTCACCCAGAGGGTGGTGGAGCACTGGAACAGGCTCCCCAGGGAGGCAGTCACAGCACCAAGCCTGATGCTATTCAAGAAGAACTTGGACAATGCCCTCAGAGACATGGTGTGAATGTGGGGTTGTCCTGTGCAGGGACAGGAGTTGGAACAACTCAGGACATTCTATGATTCTATGGTTTCAGAACTTCATCTGGAATCTGATTGAACAAGGTTTGTTTATACTGAAAGGCACAACATCTGAAAACGAGTGCACTGTGTTTCCCTGGCATCTTCTTTCTGAAGTCTGAAATGCACTTTGCAAGAGTGCAAGATTCCTGTGATCATAGAATCATAGAATTATAGAATGGTTTAGGTTGGAAGGGACCTTTAGAAACCCTCCTGCAGTGAGCAGAGACATCTTCAACTAGATCAGGTGCTCAGAGCCCCATCCAACCTGACCTTGAATGTTTCCAGGGATGGGGTATTTACCACCTCTCTGGGAAACCTGTTCCAGCATTTCACCACCCTCATCGTAAAAGATTTTTTCCTTATATCCAGCATAAATATACCCTCTCTTAGTTTACAACCATTACCCCTTGTCCTGTCACAATAGGCCTTGCTAAAGAGGTTGTCCCCACCTTCCCTATAGTCCCCCTTTAAGTACTGAAAGGCTGCAGTAAGGTCTCCCCGCAGCCTTCTCTTCTCCAGGCTGAACAAGCCCAACTCTCTCACTCTGTCCTCACAGGAGAGGTGCTCCAGCACTTGGATAATTTTTGTGGCCCTCCTCTGGACCTGCTCCAACAGTTCCATGTCCTTCTTGTGCTGAGGGCTCCAGAGCTGGACACAGCACCCCAGGTGGGGTCTCATCAGAGCAGAGCAGAGGGGCAGAATCACCTCCCTCGACCTGCTGGCCATGATTCTTTTGATGCAGCCCAGGATACGATTGGCTTTCTGGGCTGCAAGTGCACATTGTTGGCTCATGTCCAGCTTTTCTTCCACCAGTACCCCAAAGTCCTTCTCCACAGGGCAGCTCTCAATCCCTTCATCCCCCAGCCTGTACTGATACAGGGGTTGCCTTGACCCAGGTGCAGGACCTTGCACTTGGCCTTGTTGAACCTCATGAGGTTCACATGGGCACACTTCTCAAGCTTGTCCAGGTCTGTTTGGATGACATCCCATCCTCCTGGTGTGTCAGCTGCACTGCTCAGCTTGGTATCGTCTGCAAACTTGCTGAGGGTGCACTTGATCCCACTGTCTATGTCACTGATGAAGATATTAAACAGTACTTGTCCCAGTCTAGTCCCAGTGGTAGGGGGAAGTACTGCAGTGACTTGTGGGAGAGAGAAATGAAGGTCCTGACTGCACACGGTGGGCACGTAAGAAGGTTGCAGCAATGAAGAGTGGGATAGAGCTCAGATCTGCTAGCTCCTGTGCCAGCCACAAGACTCTTGGTCCTCATCATCCACTGTAGATATTGCTTTTTGTTATTTATTGAGTGCTAACAGTGCAAACAGACATTCTGTTACTGCCACTTACTGCAGTTAATTAGTTCAGGTGGGGCTGATATCCCACATTACATAGGAAGTTGGATGATAGCACCACAGTGACTCCTTTTGACCCTGAAATCTATAAATCTCTGACACCTCTAGAGGAACCTCTCCTAACACCATTAGGAGTCTTAAATAGTGTAGGGAGCTCTGGATGCACAATACTGTGCAGGTCAGATTTATCTTGAGCTTTGAACACTGTTGTTTCCAGGGCATGATGGCCATCTCCCAGGAAGAAGTTTAATAAGTGACCTTTGATGCTTGTGTCACTCTTCTCCAGACAATATTTATATCTTAGCCTCTGAGTAGCAACATTTATTTACCTCACTGGACAGCAGCAGCATCTACTCTTCCCATTTATGTAGAGCATGTCATTAGTGGAGCCCTGGTTGATGTCTAAACATGTTGACAGAGGCCTAGGTTTTCTGAGCTTTCCGTGATGGCCTACGTCTGTGCTGACTTGACAAAAGGAGATTTCAATTTTGATTAAGACAAGCTACATAAAGAAATGTCAGATGGTATGCGGAGCCTGGCCCATACCTGTTATGAGAATGGACTTCTGTCCTCGAAAATTCAAATGAAAATGTTTATAAGGAAGTTGGTAAAGTAGAATAAATCCCTGTAATTGAGTAAAGTAATCTTTGAAATGATCTTTCTCAATGCAATGCTGTTTACTTTGGATTCAGAGTAAAAAGGGAGTTAAAGTACCAATGGGGATTTAGGTTTCCCAATGAAGTGGTGGCATTGTAGGAAAGGGGCAAAGTATGAGATGGTATTTATGGAATATAAATATTGGTTAACAAAGCATGAAAAGACAGCTATGCAGCAATGATCACTCCCTCACTGTGGGAATTCCCATGGAAACACAATTCACATCACTTTTCACTCCTGTTTAATGCAAGATGGGATTAAACATGGTTAGACAGCTCTTCAAATACAGAGGCACTCAGTGGAGGCTGTAGGAAGACAGAGAAGAAGCAGCAATTGGTTTGCAGCTGCCTCTACAGAGGGAAGACCTGCAGAGCCCCAGAGGACTGCTTGAGAAAGTGCCTCCCTGAACTACTGAGTTGTACATGCTAAAATTCTTTACTTCTAAATTCCTGCACTATGAGATGTTCTTTGGTTGTCCAGAGGCTGGAAGCTCCAGCATCCACCCTTGCTGTTCCTCATCCTCTCCTGCAGCCCTGTGCCCCGGCAGCACCCTTCATCCTAACTTCTTCCCCCACTGCACATACATGGCTTATGTCGGATTAGACTGAAAGGAAGAATACACGTCCCCACAACCAAACAGTGCATTTCTTCTTCCAGAACACCTGCTTTGGCTCCTGTTCTTCTACCTTGCCACATCAGAGGTGATCACCTCTCCCTGCTTCTCCTTTTTTTAATTCTGCTTTACATTGCTTAATAGAGTTATTCTCACTGCCTGCAACCCTCTGAAGCCATAGAGGAGAGGGCAGCGGCAGCATGCGGTCCAGCTATGAGAGGAGAGTAGACAGCTTAAATTTAAAATTTTTAAGAGCCCAGGCATTATAATTTTGGAATGCTTTGTGGCAAGGGGAAGGTACATAACATTCTTCTTTCACTTATGATAATACCAGGACTGCATTCAGTTTTCCTTTCCAGTGGTGTAAGTCTGAGCCATGCACTTAAAACAGTGGAGCTATTCCAAATTTGCACCAGAGCGAGGGTGAATATCTTGACTTTGCATGTTCATTAGTGATTGTTAACCCCAGTTTAATTTTAAACACATTAATACCAGCAAGGCTTTTGTTTGACCACCCACTGTTCACAGCAGAATTGAAGTGGTGGCATATTTCTTAGCCCAAAAATTGACACAGATGCTTATGTAGATAAGTACTACATATACCCTTCAGTCTGTGTTCCAGTGCTACTTGGATATTAAAAACACTGATATCAAATCAGGTATAAACAATGTGAACTAGAGTGATTCCTTCTTTACAATAAATATCTGCCATGCAGTTATAAGGTTAACTGACAACCTAGTGTTTGTTTAAATTGCCTGACAACTATGTTTTGTTCTTCTTTGAAGGATCCAGTATGTGTACAATACCTTCTCTTAAGACTGGCTGACTCTTTTAAATGGCAAATGCACCCTACTGACCTCATTTGAAATAGCTGTTTGGACTAATATAAATTTACTGCAGAGCCATTTACATTTTCTAGCTGTTCTTTCTATACTATATTTACTGAATGTGACAAGTTTAAGTAGGTCTAAAGTGGATAATATTTTTCATCGTGTTGTTGCTTTAATTGTTGCTTTTCAGGCTTCTGCTTACTTTGCCAAAATGAGCAGAAATGTAATGTAAAATATAACTTAGTGACTCAAAGTACTGTCAGGCAGCAGTCTTCTGCCTAAACATTAAGAAACTATTTGTTCATAAGGTGGGTATTCAGTATTAGTATTCACAGAATACGTTGTCCAGTAAATTTGGGATACCCAGACAGACAATGGCAGATACTGTTGTTCACAACAACAGATGCAACTGTGAGAAGGAGGCTAAATCAGTCTGCTTAGCCTGTGTGCACACCAGTCACAGCTGCCCTGAGCTTGTTGGATGGCAAGTCCCTACAGGGTGTAGGGAGCAGGTGACATATTAGGTCTGAGCAAGGAATTCATTTTTAGGGAGGAAAACTCTTTCCTTGGAGTTGGAAAGAGTGGTAGGTTTGGAGTTATCCTGGGTTGCAGTCAGGGTGATAGCTTCTAGGCTTATCTAGCTTGTGGCTTTACTCCATCTTTATTGAAAAAATCAGAGTGCACAGCTCAGCTATTTTTCTTAATTTCTTCCACAAATGAAATAGTGGAGAAGCTCTGCTTCCGGTCACTCTCACACGCAGAGCCAGTGAGGATCTGTGGATACTGTGGGAGAGAGAGGTGAGGGAGGTGATGGTCTCCAAAAGAGATGCAGGACTTCAGCACCACCTCCATCTGCAGTGTCCACCATGGGGTGAGATCTTACATGGATGGGTCTGAGCTCTCTTATGAGATGAAAAACGTTGAAGAGTGAGCAGTCAGAGAAGAGAAAGGGAGCACTACTGGCTCCCTGAAAGTTCCCATTGACATTGTACTACTTCACTGACTTTTTTTTCCCCAGCAGGTTATATGAATGTTAAGGACCCATCAGAAACATCACATTTCAAGAATATTGGGAAAAAACCTTAGATTTTTGTTTTAATATAAAGCGAAAAGCTCCAGTGATGGGGAAAGGACATTAAATTGTATCTACACTGTAAGAAGAGATGCAAAGTGAACTTCAAATCTCTATATTATTTAATAATTCAGTATTTCAGTTGTAGAACCTTTTCATGTTCTTATGTAAAACTTCTTATGGAAATACCTAAACTAGCAATGGAAAACTAATAATACAGATTGAATGCCAGCACCCAAAACTGGTATGACTTTATATTAAGCACATTTATTCTTCAGTGTACAATTTCCTAAACTTTGTAAGATTTCTGTCTGAGTTTTCCTGAAATGTTTGAAGTATCATATATGGCATTCATTGCATCTTAATGAAAAAAAAAAGTTTTTATTTCTGTTTTAATAATTTCTGTTTTCCTTTAAAGTGCAATATGACTGATGCAGTCAAGGTTGAGACATTTATGAATGTTTCAAACATTTAAGATTAAAATATGCAAATGAGACTAATTTTCCATGACCTGCCAAACAACCTGAGTATAAAGCCAACCTATCAACACCTCTGGCTTTCTAAAACCCAGCAGATCTAGTGATCTTGTTGTGTGATCTGACCAGCTAAAGACTCATGATGTGCTGTCTAATGATAAATTCCACAACTGGAAAAGCCTTACTGAAAACTCCTTGTCTTTAATCTGTTAGATAAATTAGACAGCTGCAATTCTTTACAGCTATTGCAGCTGTTATTATGAATAATTATTTGTGTAAGTATTTTTATTTTGATATATAAAATAGAAGTGAGGGACTCCATAGAGGAGCTTATGCAGTCAATGGGATAAATTAAGCAGATTATCATTATGAGGTATCCCCAAAAGTTATGATGGTACTAAGGGTTATTTGTCAAGGCTAGGGAGAGGAAAATTGTAGCAACCAGAGACCTTGAATGATTTTTTTGGCTGTCTGGCAAAATTTGAAAGGCCATTAGAACTTCCATACAAATAAAGCAGTAAGGTATGAACTTGAGAGTCTCCTGTAGAAAGTGCAACCTAAGTCAAGGAGCAGTAGCCTCTACAGCAATCAAAGGGTATTGCACTATTTCCCTTAACTTTATTGAACATGACTGGCAGATAAAATGAAGCATGTGGTTCCTTTTAAAGTCCCAGAAAAAACTAGCTTGCTAAGGTACATGCAGGTGATGTAAATCAGCAAAAATGAATTCTGATGCCTGGGAGCCGAGGTTTAAAACCCTTCCAGCTTAGACAGAGGCATCCAGGTAAGAGCAAGTCTAAGGTAAGAGGTGGACTTTCAGAGCAGGACAAGTGTGCGACACGGGTCAGTTAGAAGAGGGCCAACATTTTCTTTGATTGTTACTAACTGGTTACTGTTGGTCTGTTATTTCGGTTTAGTAGGAAAGAAGATATTTTGCAATCTGATATTTGAACTATCGTGGTAGCCTTGGAACTTCTCCATTTAACTGGCCTAGAGCTAGATATGTATATGTTAACAGATGGCAGAGTTACTACAGCTTCAATTTAGACTAAAGGTGTAGGATATGTGACTTCTCAGCCTGGAGATTGCTGGTGAGTTTACGGATTAGGCTTCCTAAGGGACAGAGACTTGTATGTCCCTGCCAGACTCTTCAAATAGACAGAAATGAGGTAAGAAAAATGTCTACCTACTGAAAAGAGGAAAAGATTGAAGCTAATGCTGTAGCTCGTGCAGAAGGAAAGCAGAGGTGGAGAGAAGAGATGGTCGGAGAGTTCAGTTAAATGCGATGAAAAGGCAGCTGGAACTATGGATGTGGTTGCAGTTTGTTTTGGTCATTGGGAAATCTGCTTGCACTGCAGGACATCAGTAATATAAATACGAGAGGTTAGAGGTGGGTCAGGTTTGATTTCTTCATTGAATAAATGAGTCAGTTATTGAAGGAGAAATGTGATGGATGAAGAGATTCTTCAGGTATATTAGCAGAAGATAGGGAAGAGGACAAGGAGAAGAAAGATGGAAGAGCAGTGGAGAAATAGAATGAGTAGACAAAGTCATTAGGTTGAAAGGATGCGTTACATGGAGATAATGAGTGATTTCACTTAAGATCAAATAGTTTTTGAAGAATTTGAATGTGCCATTGGACCTCATTTACCATAGTAAGATGCAACCTCTTAAATGACTAGTCCTGACTCAATTTGAACTAACACAATGGACAGAAGCAGCTGTTGTGTTAAGGGGAGAAGCCCTCTCCAGACAGATTTCCTGTTCTGTCTTCATCGAGGCAGAGCATTATCTGACTCCACACAGAGCTCTCCTCAGTCTTGGGGCTTCTCAACAGTGAGCAAACGAAGAAAGTGAGGTCCTGGGCTTAAAAGCTTGTAGTCCAAGAAAAAATATGAAAACTATGCTTTCAGTAATTTTTATACTGCGTCAAAGCCAGGTTCTAATATTCTTGTAAGTTTTCAAGAAAATAATCCTTGCATTTTGTTCATTTGACTTCCATCTCTTTAATCAGTCACAGCACTCGTTTCAAGTGAAGAACCTAGAAACAACGGTAACTTTTGGGCAATGGCTAATGAAAGTTTACTTGAAATGATACAAGATTAGGAACATCCTTTTATGTCATTTACAGGTTATTCACCACTCACTCACTGTCACATTGCAAGTGTATATTTGGGGGAAATAGGCCAGTTTCTCAGATGCAGACAACTGTTACATTAGGATACTTGGATTAAGGATACATTCCTACTGTGATCCAGCAGTACAGACCCTTGAACTCAGACTAGGATTCCGTTTGAAGTTAATGATGTAGACAAATATAATTGTATTTAGTTCCTATCTGGAAAGTCCACATAAGAGCAAGTCAAGTAGCATTTAAAGGATAATAAGTCGTCATATTTCTGAATCTCTAATGTTAATTGGCCTCCAAGACTGTGTAGTCTGTCAGATTAATCTCAAATTATGGTTTTACACTGAAATATCTCTAATCTAAAAAGGATTTTTTTGCAATAAGCTAATGTGAAAAACTACAAGAGGACTTTTTGTGTAGCTATGTGGACTACTGAGGACAACTTCAGTGAAAGGAGGAGATCCCTTGCTTGTGTTTGGTTGGGAACAATATGCAGACATGGATGCATTCATGATTTGAATGGGAGGGAAGAGGTGAGCTGCACACCAGCACAACCACACCTTGTCACACAGGACATGTGTGATGAAGAACCTATAGGGTATAATCAGGCTCTGCTATGTCTATTCCAATTCACTTCTGAAGTTACTCACTTGGACCAGCTCTGG
Source organism: Phalacrocorax carbo (assembly GCF_963921805.1). Lineage (NCBI taxonomy): Eukaryota > Metazoa > Chordata > Aves > Suliformes > Phalacrocoracidae > Phalacrocorax > Phalacrocorax carbo. The sequence goes on along the minus strand of NC_087514.1, from coordinate 36,464,486 downwards.
TCTCACTCATGAGGGTATAAATCAGGAATAAATGCAAACTCGGTGATACACGGTTCTACAGGGATGAGAGCAAGGCTGCTTCTCCTCAGACAGGCATGCACCCTGACATTAACATCCTTGCAGTATAAACATGTTTTCTAGAAATGAACTATCAAAGGTTTTTCTTGTTTCAGTCCAGTTTTGCCAATAGAAAACTAGCCTCCAGCCTGCATTGCACAGAGGCATGGAAACTGTAGAGGCTGACATTATATATCACACTATTATGAATTATATTTTTGTAACAACTGGGACAGGAAGAAATCTCTCCAATATATAGGCATTATATTATGATTGTTCTGCTGTTAAAAGATATTACCTGAGGAAAATGTACCCCAAATTGTGGCATTGGGATAAGTGATTTATATTAATTTCCTACTTCAAGGAAAGAGCAAACATTTTACTAAGGAAACTGGGAACTAGAAAATTTAAAGTACTCAATAAAAAGAACAAAAACACATTCCTTGAATAGACCTATTGTTCTTTAAAATGAGAGAAAAAAGTAACTATCATAGCTATTCATTTCTCTCTCTAAAAATACAATTGTTTTTTCATTATAAAGAAAATCACTGCAAGGATTTAACTTAAAATATTTTAATTGACAAAACTAGACCATTTTCCTACCCTTTGAAATAAAAAAGCTTAAGAATTATATAGGAGCTTAATTTGTTATATGAAAAGACTTAACCTTTCTATCTCTAGAGAATTCTCATTTCTCAAGATACAGATGCTCTATTTCACACACTCTGAAGAGTGGGCATGTACGAGCAGGCAAGTTAACTTTTTATTGTACATTATTTGGGGACAGAAGTTACGCACGTGATGGCTATATCTTATAGCAGGGCTCTCATGAGTGTCAAAAATGAGTTTGTCGTAATTTCAGCTGTATAGCTAGGGTTTGTCTTACTACTTTAGGGCTGGATTGTAGGAGTGTTTTGTGTGGATGAACAAAGGCGGGGAGGAACAGGGACAGTCCTCTTTGTGTGGCCTGTACAATTGCACTTAGTTTAAGGAAGGAAGTGAGGTCTGTGACCCTGCCTCCCTCCACACTGAGGAGGGTACACCATCCTAAAGGCAAACATTAATTGGAAGCCTGTTTTAGTTAGAAAGACACAAAAATTGGGCGTAGGTGAAGGAAGCAGAAGGAAAAGTGAAGGGGAAAGACAGTGGGGGTAGGCAGGTTAGTAGGAAGCGACATATATGAGTAATGTCTGTGCTGTTCAGGGCTGTGGTGAGGGCAGACTTTGAAACATGATGTGCTAGGACGACAAAACAACAACATTTAGCCAACTTTTTTAAGGGCTGGCGGTCTAAAATGCTTGGCTGCAGAACAGTTCTGGATAGATCTGAAGTGGGAAGAAAGAGAAAGAATGGGCTTACGTTCATCATGGTTCAGGGCGCACAAGCTCCCATCCTCTGTGGCATTTTTAGATAATATACCTTTGAAATGGGTATCTGATAGACCTTTCCCACTGCCTTTTCTCTGCCTGATGACCATCATCCCAGCCCCTGAAGCGGCTACTCCCCAGCTGCCCCTTTGCACTGGATGCAGCTGCTGTCGCATAATTCGCCATTATGCAGCCTTCCCTTGCCTTTGCTGGGAACAGCCTTTAAAAGTCCTCCAAGACTCTATCTTTTCTTGCCTTTCACTCTTGTTCTGGTTTTGCTGCTGCTATCCCTCTATTCACTCTGGAAAGGGTTTTCAGACCCAAGTGTCCTTCAAGAAGTATGACATCTCAACTAGAAAATTATCTGAAGACAGCTGGTTTATTGTCCTTACCTAATATAATTGTCCCCAAGTACACTTGCGTATCTGTCACATATTTATGTTTTAAGGGCTCCCCCTGCACCCCAAAGTGGCTGAATTTTGAGATGTTCTGCAGGTGACGAGTTCACATACTACAGATGCACAATGAGGTGAGAACAGTTCAATTGCCAGCAGGGAAGAAAAATTATTATAGCCTGTATGGTTTATAAAGCTTCATATTTGGAAATCATATACTCTAACCCCAGCCTTCCAGGTAATTGGTGGTATGGAGCCAGTGGAGGAAGTGGATGACTTTTGGTACTCATACACTGTGAGTATTTTACTTCCAACACATGTCTACACCATAACCAAAAGCATCTGAACATAAAAGATTCTGCAGCATCTTCAGAAACATCAGTGAGCCTCAGTAAAATAGCTGAACCTTGACTCAGCCCCTTAGGAGATGTTATAAAACCATTTTTGTGAAGTAAAGTAGAAGGATGGGTGGGAAAAAGAAAAACAGATTTTGTCACTCCCGAAATATGCTCAGATTCAACCTTCACTAACCCCATTGTGTAAAACATACTGAAAATTATTAAGAGAAAGCTTGCAAGTGTAAATATACTTATTCTCAATGAAATCAACACCATCAAACTGATTTGTAACTATTCCCTTAATACTGCTATAAACTTTACTGCAGTGAAAACACTGGCTATACAGATTGCTTTCCTCTTCCTCAGGATGTGTTTCACCTTTGTGGCATTGCCACTATAAATCTCATGGTCCAACAACCCCTTGTCTGCAAGTGATTTCAAGCACTATCATAAAAACGAAACAGACAGACTTAATTTGAGTTCCAGACTTAAGGAAACTCAACTAAAATATTAGCATAATTTCACTGAAGACGGAGGAAATTGCTAAAATATGTGTATTAGAGAGTGTCTGCAATTCAATACATCTCTTAGCTGGCTCTTGGGTGCCACCCAGTGATTGATTTAACAGCAGGTTTGTAATGGTGTCTGTGGTGCACCACAGGCCGTGTTAATAAGCAGCACTGATCACAGGAGATCAGAAACAAGAATGTTAGGAAGCATAAGGAGATTCATGACATGTTAAATCTGAACCTGTGAATAATAAGCTCTAAGTCTGACGGATTTAGTGCTTGGAGAATTTCTATGTGGAACAATACTCCTATTTGTTTCACACAGGGACTGACTGATTAGGCAAAGGTTGTGCATGTTTCTTCCTGAAAGAAATTGTGGAAGCTTGTAGTCCTCTGATTTGTTGTATTTTTTTCCTTCTGAATATATGTAGTTACTGTTTTAAGATCATAGTCATGTTCTGCTTTCCACCAAAATTACAAAGCCATTTTCATGCAGAAAGGGTCCGTGCTTTTCTGACGAGTGTTCTGTAAATAATGCTAGATACTAAAAGGGGTGTGACAGCAATCTGGTAAAATAGCTGGTCCTGAGGTTGAAAAGTCCTTTCCAGTGATACTGCGTGACAGTCCGCCTTCGTCCCAAGAAACAGCGGTGGTGCACTGACTGCTATGCTGGTTCACAGGTCTTCACAGGCAGTACTTGCCAACAATTTACAAACATTGATGTGAAAAAAAGATTTCTCCTACAGACAGCTATTCAATCTCACAGAAAAGGCATAATGATTTCTAATAGTTGAGTCAGAAAGATAGGGCATATTTTTCAAAGTGGAGGAATTGAAACAACCTCTCTCAAAGCATGGCTGATTCATCAATACTGGAGTTTTAATTGAGGGATAAGATGTCTTTCACTAAGTGAGGCTGCAGCTGAAACCACAAGGATGGTTTTGGTGCAAAAATAATTAGGTGAAATAAGTAGAATTAAATTACCAAAACGGGCCCTTCTTGTCTCAAAATGTATTGCTCTTTAGAGTGGGACAAAAGATTACGCAGGGGCAGTGCAGAAGAGGTTTACCCTGTGTGTCAGCATAACGCCTGGCTGCTGTGCTACATACCAGCATCTCCGCAACTCTGTTCCCTAAAATAGTTTGCAGAAGCTTAAAATTTTACTTGTTGCTTGTGGTGGTTCCTTTGAAAGGTAGGTTCTCTCTCCAATCTTAAAGGGAAAATCTCTTCCTCTTGCTCTTATGTTCCTGTTAGCTGGGGTAGGTAGAAGCTACCAAATTAATAAGTTAATTAAGCATACATGAATGCCAGGAAATGAAAGATTATAGCCTTAATTTCATATACCATACAACAGCATGTTTTTTGTGGCTTCTTGGAGGGCTTAGCAGAGTTTACTGGGTAAGGAGACCACTGTATCTAGAGATTTAGCATTAGATATCATGTTTTGTACAGTATTTTTCATTACAGAAATCAGTTCGATGGGGTAAAATAGAAGTGTGTTTTGTATAGGCTGGTAAGTGACCAGCGGATCCAATGTTGGCACCTTCCCCCTCTAAGTGAAGGAGGTTTTGAACTGAATACCTTTGGGCTGCAAGGAGAGAACAGGATTCTGTCAGCCTAATCTCATTATACTTGTAGCCATTACAGTCAAAATGAGTTTCCTCTGCCTTAGTTTGGGTTGGAGTCAAAGCCAGTTCTCAAGAGGAAAAGGGTCATTACATTAAGGTAGTAAGTTACTAAATTGAGCTTCCTATTATACCGGGGTATGTACATTCATGTTTTCTTTAACCATAAGGAGATGAGATGAATAATCCAGGTATTGTTCAGTGACTGGAGTCATATATTTTGTTCTGATGAATGAAATAAGAATAGACAATCAAATGAAATATATAAAATGTTAATTGTGTGAGAAATGGACTGGGACCAAGATCTTGTTCAGAACACCCCCACGCTTTGAGAAGATGCAGCATTAGGCCAGCACTTTGTGGCTCAGGCTCATCTTAAATGAAGTAAAATGAATAAATATATGTCATAGTAATCAATATTCTTTTGGCAGTGATCCTACAAACATATGTGAATAATTTTGTGCATGTGAGTTCAATTAGATTATTCATATGCACAGCGTTAACTCAGATATGCAAGTGTTTGCATTACTGGAATCCCAGTTTACGGATTTTCATGAAGAGCCAAAATCTACAAGGAAAAGCTCAAATACCACAAATGTTCACGCAAGTGAGTCTTTACGCAAAGGAATACAGCCCTGTAGTACTCACATGCATGAAGTTGCTTACATGCTTCTACACACCACTCCGCAAATCAAGAAAGGATGTCTCACATGTTGCAATATTTTACATGCTTAAAATATTTAATTTGATCAAGGATAATTAAATATTAATTAATTTGATGGCCAGCATAGAAGCCTTTTATTAAATCTGTAACGGATCTCACATACCATTCCTAAGTTTCGAGCAATTCACATGAATTCAAAATGCCTTTCTAATTTTTTCCCCTTGCATCAGGCTGTTCCAGTCTAGATTCAGTAAACAGAAATGATGGTTAGTAAATTTCTAATTTAGGTGAATCCAATATCACCCAGCAGTGACTGACTACTGCAGCACCCCCTTCCATACTTATTTACAAATGTTCAAAAAATTACAACACCATGATTAAAACACATTTGTATATTGATGAATTCATCATACAAAAATGACCCATTAAAATACCTGTTTATTTAAGGTTTCATTACCCCTGGGCTTAAAATAGCTTGCAGGCAGGGTTAAATGGTGAATTGTAGCTACGCAACACTGCACCAAAGCACCAGGCTGATGGGAGGCGTCAGGCAGCCCTGGGACTGGGTCAGTCCCTGCATCACCCTGTGGCTTGCCATGAGGCTTGGCTTGTTCTTGGGGCTGGGAAAGATGCAGTTCTCCTATGAAAGAGGGGCCGCACAGGCCCCATAGTGCAAAGTGGGCTGTGCAAGTGTTGGGGCTCCAGCTCGGGAGACCTGGTTACAGGCGCAAAATGAACTTCCGAGGGGTTGTGGAGAAAATAATGTCCTTCTGTTGCCTCTTCATCTTCCTATCAGAAAGGTAGGCAGAATGGTGCTTTTCTATTATGTGAAGCTAAAGAGCAGAGGCTGAAGGAATTTCTTTCTCTTCAAGCAGGTGAACAGTACACCTGTTATTCAAGAAATAGTCAATATCCCTTAATTAATGAGGGAGCTAAAATTAAAAAAAAAAAACACAAAAGAAAACCAAACAACTAAAGGCACAGGCCGTGTGTAAGTCCAGTCAGGGGTCCAAACCAGCTACACTTAACCAAATTCTGAGCCAAAACCCAAGGTGGATATAGGGAACATAACTGTATATTAGTTTGGTGGCATTTTGTATGTGACAAAGAGAAGAGAATCTTATAAGGCCAGGAGAGAGAACTAGAACAAGCCCTGCAAGTGAATGACTGAGGAAACGTTTGAAGAGGGAACATTTTTTAGTTAGGTGTTGGCTTGAAGAGGTAGAGTTTTTTGCCAAAAAATCTTTGCTTTGCTCTTTGACTCTTGCCTGCAAGGATAAGGGATTCTGTATACTCTTTGAAAGTGAACAGAAATCATTGGATTCTGTTACAACATCCTTCTTCCCAAGTGAAAAAAATTTGCAAGAAATTAAATCTGTAATAGCCACTTGAGATGAAGGTGATGTGTCAGGTTTAAGTGGATGTGAGGGCTCAGATACTATGGGGCTATGCTCCCATAGTATCTGCCTGTGTGGTCACCTCAGGCTCAAGACAAGGTTAGCAATTCTGCTCCTACGTTACTGGTTCATCCACTCAGTCACTGTTGAGAGCTTTGAGTCTTTCTCTCCATGCAGGGCCAGGCTAAAGCTGTACAAAACTGAATGCAGGACTACGGTGAGCTTCCTCCTGTTCTGGGAAGTCACGAATACTTCTTGGCGCAGTGTCTCACCTCAGCCCCATGTAAATTAAATAGGTGTGGTAAAGATTACATAAATTCCTCAGCAGAATATGCTTTAGATCAAATTGTTATTAAATCATTGTTTATCCTTGAGAAACACTTTGTTAGCAAGAAACTTTCCCCCTATCTCTCCAACATCTGCTAACTGAAAATGCTGAAGTCTTCTTTTCCTTTCCCAGTCTTTCAAACTAATATTGATTTTGCTTCAGCTAAAAATAGTCCAGTGGGAAAATGTCATTCAGGGGTGCCAGCTGACTAAAGAAGAAAAAGGATAACATCTCATAAAACACAGCGTAGAAATGAAATTAAATTTTGATATTATTCTGCTACTCTCAGTGGATCATGTTAAATTTTACATGCAAGGAAATATGTGCAATAAAATGTTGCTGTGATTCCTTTGAATTCTAAAGCAGAGCAAAATTTTGTTGGAAAGACTGTTTTTAAAACTGAAACAACATAGAAGATTTATTTTAGTTTTGTCTACCAAGATCCATACATTTCACGGTAACTTTGCAGTGAGGTATACAGAAAAGGCACCAAATTCAATAGAGTTTGACCCTCACCCTGACAGTTTTTGGGTTAGCCTGATGTATATTTAAAGCAATACTCATTTTAGTAAAACACTGTACTGCATCCACTCCTACCAGTAGGATATTCACAACCACACAAGATCATGATCCTTATGCCATTAATTGTTGTCTGTGCTGTCTATTGAAACCTTCTTCCAGAACAAACTCCTTCCCATTTGGAATAAGGGTTCCTCACTCCAGTTGTTACACCCTTACCCGCCTCAGTTAGTACCTTTCTTGGAGGCAGGGCAACAAACCTTGCTCACACCAGAGCTTTTTGTCTATTTGGAACACAACTGTCATCATTACAAAGTTTGCTCTGTTCAGGTCATTCCAGCAGTAAGTAAAGTGGTTCCCAGCAGTGTGCTGTGTGCCCTGACTGACTTCTGTCGTGTTTGCTTTGCCTCTTCAGCTTTCTCCCAGGAAGAGAAGTGTAGGCACAGTGGGGTTTTTGGTATGGTTTTATTTATTTCAGTATGAACAAGACTGTGGCTGTCTGATGTTAATGGTGGCAAGGTTGAAGGAACTTGCATTGCAGATCAGCAGATGAGTACATGACCTTATTTTTTAGTCTTGGAAGAAGTTATTCTCTCCCTACAGATGAGTTCTATACCTATGTAGGAAGTCATATAGTTTGGCGGCATAGCTGTACTGGCAATTATCTTGTTGTGTAAAGCAGTCCTTGAGATATGGGGAAAAAAGCCCACTCAAAACCTTAAAGATATATGCTGAGCATTTGAAGTAATAAGTATCTGTGTTTTCCTGGATAGCCTGTGGGAATTTGATGTCTGTATTGGGTCATGCCAAAGATATGCTAACTTTCCTAGTGGCTGGGGCTACTGGGTCCTCTAGCTTTCTGGAAAATGTCCAGAGCTGAATGCTTAGGAATGGCACAGCTATAGACTGTTACTTCACATGATATTGCTCCCTCTCCTATGGCTCCTGTCAATTTACTGCTTGGGGACTTCCTGAGCTGAAAGTTGAATCTGTATTGTTGTGCTTAGTAACTGTTGGCAGACTTCTGTTTTGTACATTTGTTCCATCTACTTATTAAACAGTTCATACTTTTGATACTTAGTATGTCCTGAGGTAATTGAATACAAAAAATTAATTCTGAGATTAATTCTTTTAAAACTTCTGACTGGTCATTTTTCTTGATGTGCCCTAGTTTCTGCATCAGGAAGGTGCTCTGCAGAGTATAAAACAAGCCTGATGTGCTTATAGAAGCCAGCGTTGACTGAAAGCTACACTCTAGAGTTCTGCGTTTGGTTTTAATTAGTGCATTATTCCCATAACCCTGGCATGCACCTATAAGTTAGCAGAGAAGGGGGGTATAAGCAAATGCAAATGAAGGGAGAAGTTCATGTTACTCAGCCCTCCATTTAAAGAGTAGCACTGAGAGCTGCTTTAAATAAACTCTCTAATCTTTTGTGATCATAGAAGGATTAAATCATCCATCCTTGAACTCACAAGATCATAATCCATGATTCAAACTTCTTGTAGCAATGAGTTTAGTAGGGATCATCTGGAATGCAGGGCATCCTCCTAATGACAAAGAGGTATCAGAGAAGAAGAAATGAAGACCTCTTTCCAGATTTCTCTGTTGAAAAGTGGATGGAGAGTAAGACAATCTCTTCCCACCTTCCAAGGCTGTCTCACCCCCAAAGGCAAGCAATGCCTGAAGGTTTCAGTTCTGCTTGGGTTGTTCTATGCATTTTTTCAGAAAGAAAATGTTATTGCTGAACTACATTCTCCTTTGTGCTGTTTTGCTAGTGGTCATCACTGTGTCAAAGCTCTCTTTTTGACCTCACCAACTCTGAATTGAATGTGTCTTTCCTTTGGGAAAACTCAACTGATTCTTGTCTATACTTTAAACACTGATTTGTTGACCATGTCCCTTACAATAAGGGCTATAAGAGTATAAGTAATCTCTCTCTTCAGTGACTATTTTAGAAATTCTACTGTAGATGAGTTGGAATAAAACCTTTAATTTATGAGCATCCTCTGTAAATAAATAAACATAAAATAACAGCTGGTGGTGCTGAGTGTGAGGATTGCCTGTTTCTAGACAACATTTTGTTGTTTCTGAATTTGAAGGATGAGAGAATTAATTTAGGAAAAGTCACATAAGTAGAATACAGTAATATAGAGTGACTCCTTACCATAGTATCCATGTATTGGTACCTGTACTGGAACAGGTAAGTCAAGTTAAGGAAAAATCAGTATTGCCTCCACAGTTTCCTGGTAAAATCAACACCAGACTTTTTTTTTTTCCTGTTGTTTATGTTAATCTCCAGCAGCCAGATAAACAGCTTCTTTTACTTATCTCCTACTCCAACCAGTTACCCCTTCTTCACCCTGAAGTAGCATGTAGTATACCAAAACAGTATCACCAATTACACCAAAGTATAATATGACTATGCAAGACTATAAAATAAAATATACTGTGTTTAAAGTTGAAAAGGTGAGATAGGTATGAAAAAAATGTGAGGTTAATGCTCATAATGTGTCTGTTCATGGAAACAGTATTGAAACAGATGAGAAAAGTTGAATGTTTGTCTAATCAATTATCCAGAAAACCTGCCCCTTCAAATGTTTTGCCTGTGAGTCCTGCCTGTCGTGATTCTTAGGTCCATTTATTAGGTTTGTTCTTCATCAGGCTCTACAGCCCATTTTATAAGACAGTATCACACAGCTGGAAGACTCCCTTAAAAAGGAAAGGTCAGCCGAGTAGGCTCTAAAACATAACTTCATTTGCATATGCTTGGAGTCTAAATATTTGCTGTTAACACATGTTTAAGAGTGCATTCCTTAGTATGGCCAACCATAGAGAAAATTTGGAGGATTTCAGTTCACATTGATGTTTTTCAGAGGAACAAAAATCTACCGTAAGGTATATATCTTTCTGCATTCCCAGACCAGTCCACTGGGCACACTTGAAGAGAATGCAGAATTAACATGAATCGGCATATTGTAGAATAGATATGAAAAGCTATATAAATCGATGCACATAACTTTTAGGTTTACTGAAGCAGCATTAAAAGGGATGAAACCAGACAAATGTTTCTCTGCTGAGTGATATTGAAAACTTGCACCTTTGAATGTTTTGGCTGTGAAGGCTGACACTGATAAATCACTTTCCAACAGCTGTGGACAGCTGCTTAAGTCTGGGGTCTAGAGAGCTTAATTGGGGAAGTGTGTTATAAAATTAAAGTGCCAATGGCTCATTAAGTTATGTAGCGATTTTGTGCGGCAGGACAATAATACTGCATTCCAAGCTTCGGGAAAGGACATGTCTAACTCTGTTTGTGAAGGGCATGTCAAAGAATGCAGGTTTGCCAAACTGCAGTGTTTTCACAGGAAAGCATCTGTGAAGGAAGACTCGAAGGGAGAAGCTATTTACAAGCAAGAGCTTATTGTAGCTAGAGCAGATTTCTAACTCTTCATATACTGATGCCCTGGGCACATTTACCTTGTTTATAAACTACTGGGGTACCTTGGATGCAGAGAGAAGACTATCAAACCCGCTGTGATAAATAACCATTTCTCTGGAGAGATTAAATTCCTCTCAAAGCAGACACATTTATTAAAAAAAAAAACCAACAACCAACCAACCAACCAACCAAAAACCAAACGTTCACACACCCCACCAGCACAGGGAAAAAGACAGGGTTTTTTAATATATGATACCAGGAAAAATCCAGAGTAACCAGAGGACTAAAAAAATAGAGATACCAAAGTGCGAGGGAGGAGGGAAAGTGTACTACAGCCATAACGATTATTTGCAGGAGTATGTTCTTATCTTTTAAGTACTGTGTTTACATTGATTTGCTTATACGGCAGGAATTATAATTATTCGGGGCTATTTTAATCTCTAGTGGGCTACAGAACAAGATTGAATCACCCTTACTAGTGTTGCTATGAACTGTAGGATGGGAATAGGGGGCATGTCAACTCTGAGTGCCTTAGCCTGCATGCTCACTACAACCGTGCTGGCTACTGCCTGTGCTGAGTGCAACCAGCTTCACACTCCCTCCTCTCTGCAGGGGTTAGAGGGCCGCCAAGCCTGTGTCACAAGATTTTCCCTGTGGCAGTAGGGGGCTAAGGCCACAACTCTACATAGTAATTTGGCTTAGAGACAGGTTGTAACACGTCCTCTGTCAGAATTGCCCTGCATGAGCTCCCTAAAATAACTACAAGTACAAAAGTGCTGAAGGAAGGACCAAAACCTGAACAATATCATCAGAGGGATGATCACACCAAAATATTAAGCAGTCTTTCAAGTGACAATGTGGAAATTTGAGACACTTTCTTACTATTTCTTTAATTTCTCCACCCAAATATTTTCCTTCACATTTTAAGTAAAGGTTTATGTCAAATTGTAGAACATAAGACTCATCCATACCTCTGTCTTGTTCTTAATGTTCTTACTTGCATTGCTTGGGATTTTCCCTATTCCACATTTCTGCCAAAGTCTTTGATAACATTTAGCTGTGTGCTTTATTAAGGTGGGAAGCTCAGTAGCTATGCCTCTGTTTGCCTCAGTCCAAACATCTTTTGCTAATAAGGCCAACTGTCAAAGGCACCTTGCCTAGAGTTATTAGAGACTTTATATTAAAGATATTCACACTTACCTAGTAACAAATCTGAAACAATCCACTGATTTCAGTGCAGTTATTCAGGATTTATATCAACAAAACAGAGTTTGTCCTGAGTGTGCAGCAACAAACAGGATACCTGAAGGTGTTTAAATGAGGGCATTTTAATGAAGGTTTGGAGCACGGCTGTCATTCTGTAGAATTGTAACGTGATGAAAAACGATGGATTATTTCTGCATATGCCAAGAGAATGTTCTCTGCAAATTGGTTATCGACTGCCTTGCTAGTAGGCCGTATATCAATTTTATTGTTAAGTGCAAGACTGACTCTATTAATGAATTTGAAGCATCATGATCCTGGTTAGAAAATCAGCAGTTGCTTCTGCTGAAAAAAGAAACTTTGCAGTACCTAGGGACTGTTTTCAGTTTGTTGTAGTCTTTCCTGTATAGCTAACTCTGAGGAGTCTGTTTCTTCATGAGTCTAAAGACCAGATGATGTGTTTGTTCACATGTTGTTGTTCTGTGAGCTATTTATTGCTGCTTGTGAAGTGTTTGAATGGATATACTGTAAATATTTTCACAGAAAGTAAAATAGTCCTTTTGTGACATCTAATTAAAATAATTGTGTTTTCTTCCCAGACTTTAGAAAGATACTTCACAGAATGAACCTCAATACTATAGTGGGTATATTATATATATACAAAGTTATTTTCTCACTGAGGGGAACATAGTTTACTCCAGGTTTTCAGTTCTGACATTTCTACATTGTGACAATCATCCTTGTGGTTGCTAAGAGCTGGCTGAGCCCCCTCCTTTGGGAATTCATTGATTCATCTCATTAATCAATTGGCGACAATGCTGTTGAACAATGCAAGCTAGAAATATCTGTACCTCTGGCGAACATCTGGCAGAATGATGATTTCCCATGCATTAGTTACAACGGTCGGTGCTGGAGTACGTGGCCATTCTCCCTCCCAGTCTTTCTGTCCCATATTTTCAAGACAGAGATCATACCTTCACTGCAATTTAAACTTTGGACTGGTACCAAGGCCTGACTTGCCAGTGTCCATTTGTACCTGTGTTTGAAACTCTCTCAGGGGACACCCCTGGTCCCTCAAGGAACAGTTTGAGCCCTGCCATTTCTCACAATAGCTACCATCACCTGCCATGGAACCAAGATTTGGGGAGTCAAGATTTCAGTACTAAAGGTGTGTCAGATCAAGATTTTTGCATCCTTTGTTTGTTAATTAATACTATTCCAGCAAAGACAAAGTACAGCCTGTTTCAGGGTGAGTAACATCAGCCAGCTCAAACCTCTCTCAGTGATGAATTAATCTAATCTTTTCTACTCTGTGCTGACACAGATGAAGAGCTGTCACAGGAACATGTAATTCATCTCAGGTGAAGGATTATACTGAACTGGTAAGAGGCAGTAACCTCTTAAAATGTTACTGCTCCTTTGCAAGTGGGCATCTGACTACAGGCTGAGTTTCCACGTGGCTTGCTCCATTACTTTCCATCCACACAGCCTTTAAGGAGGGAACACATATCCTCTCTGTGGGCTAGGCAGGTCTGTACAGGCATGTGATTTTTGCCTGCAGATGGTCCTCGCCTCGGTCAAAGTGTATAACAGGTAGAGAAAGCAGAGTTCATGTACAGCCAAGCATATTCTGGAAGGATGTCCTACACATAAATTTTGGCTGAATACTGCAAAATAGGGATGCAGCAGCCTCATAAGGTTCAGGTCAATAAAAGCAACAAAGCACTGGACATGCCCTGGTGTGAAAAGATTATGAACTGTTCTCAGTTATATTTGGGTTTACTAAAGAATGTGTGTTGCATTCCACATAAGTCATGGTTTCAGTGTTCTGTATTTTCCATCTCACTGTAAGTTATTAAGAGGACCTCGATGTTCATTTTCAGAAATACTAAAAAGAAATATACTTTCCAGCTATCGTAATACATCATATAAAAGGCCTCAGAATTCTCTGTGATTACAACAACAGAATTTGCAGGTGCTTGGGCAACCTGAGTATACTTAAAAATATAGTAAACTGGATAATCAACTAAATATGTCTGGTGTTCTGGGTTAAAAAAATATATATTTAAGAAAAATAACATGAAGATAAAAATGTAAGTTAAGAATAGCACCAAAAAAAGCATATTAAAACAAAAAAAGTGCAATAGTAAAAGGAACAAATATATTTTCCAGCTTTGCCAGGTGAATGGTAAATTGGAAAGGAAAGTGGGGGAAGCAAGAGAGTTACCTAAAGGTCAAGTTCAACTTTGGGGCTGTAACTATAGTCACCTTTGGTTATGTTTGCTCTTGAACTGGGAACTTCAAAAGAGCAGACTGGTGACTGACATTATGCAGACAGAGAGGCATTAAGGCTTCTTAAGCTGATTTTGATGATATTCAACTGTTTGACAACATTGTCCCATCAACATCCTTGGCAATCAGAACAAAAAGAAAGGGTGTTTTTTGCATCTTGGCTTCCTGGGTGTAGGGGAATAGACAAGGATCGGCGACCGGAAGATTACGGGATGTGACGGAAAGATAGACTCCTCCCCATAGGAGTGGCAGGAACAGGAACCGCAAGAGCTATATAAGCGTGTGACGCAGCCAAATAGACGGACATTTTGCATCCATCATATTGATGTCTGTGCATCACTGTCCCCAGGGTGGGTAGAGCCCTGTGTCCCGGAGGTATGCGGCCCAAGATAAGTTCTCCCGTAGAAGCGTACAGCTACACCTGGGCAACTGTCGATGTTTTTAGTCTAATAGAATGTCCTGAACAGTAATCCTTTCCACTTTTACTTCACTCCTTTCAATCCAGACTTGGAAGTTTACACAAAGGAATCTTAATGGTCTTTCTGAGGGAATAATACTGCTATGTATCCCTACACAGAGAGGAAAACTCAATAGAAACAGGTTAAATATGTCGCTCATCTGCTTGAGCCTCATCCAGGTAATGCCCTTACCTTATTCACCTCTCTATGCAGTGGGACACATGTGCCCAACATGACACCCCTGCTACAATGCTTTGCTGCGTTGACAGCAATGGAGGAGGGGCTTTTCTGTGTTGATCCACTGTTCTGACCACAAAATCACATTTTTTTCCCAGTAGTTCTGTAATTTTCTGCTGAAAATGTTCCCTTTGTAATGCAATGAGTAAATCGAGAGTGCTCATGGTGCTCAAATGCACTCAAGGAATCAAGACAGTCTAAATCATCTGTGTATTTAAAAGAATAAAATGAACTGTCAAAAAGATATATGTGTTGAAACAGTAGTTTCACAGATACCTTAAACTAGCAGATTTATAGAGGACATTAACTTTCAAATATTGTCAGTTATAGCAACCTATTCTTCTTTACATGGAAGTTACAGTATTTATGTAAGCTCAGAAATTTTCTAATAAACCAGTATTTGAGCACTACAGAGCTTTGAAGGACTCTTCTGTAAACTAAAACTATATCTCTTTTTCATGGTTTTACTACTGCTTCTCCAGCACAATGTCAATCATTCTTCTCTCAGCGGTCACTAACCAGGTTATTTGTGTGTTTCCACACTGCTGCATCACAAAACATCATGCCCACTTGCCTCAAAAAGATAATATCTAACACATATGGAGACTGCCTTTGATCTCCACGGTCTATCTAGAGGTCACAGACCTGTCTTCTCCTCTCCCTCACTTCAAATAGCCCCTTTCATTTACTGTGAAGCTAAACATTGGAAAGACAAAGGCAGGAAAATAAAGGCCTTGATTTAGTAGTGCTTATGTGTTTGGCTGTTTCAAGGTAGATTGTTTCAAGGTAGATTTTACTCTTTTAGGTCATGTTATTAATTGCCCTGCATTTCTGCATCATGGCATACTGTATTTGTTTTCATGCATGCAGCCTTCAAAATCCAAGCTACTATTTAAATCAATATGTGCTTTGATCATAACTAAATAGCCATTAAGAGTCTACTAGTCAATTTGCAATAGTCAGCACTGAAACCAACTCTGTGAATTGCATGGGAAAGTGTGGTAGTTTTACTTGCTTTTTGGAAAATAGATCTGTATTTATTAATGTAAAGTTGTTGATGCAGAAAAAGTACATTGGGTGATCTTGCAAATTGTGATAAAGATAAATCTGGATGGGAAGGTGAAGGAAAAAAGCGGGTCCATCAGAAATCACAAGAGTCTTGGGGAATATCTCAAACTACAGGTGAAAAAATATGTGGCAAATTATTTAACAGCATTTGCCAAAGGAAAGAATTATTTCACATGCAAAAGCCAGATGTTTCAGTCACAACCAGTTTTGTTTTTGCTAAACGCAGATTCAGAAAAGCATGTAGGTACCTAAAGAAGGATTTAAGCAACATGTAGTCACATGAGATCAAAACTCTAGTCTCGAAAATGACTCTGCCATAAAGACCCCTCACTATTGACTCTAGAGCTCTGCAGGTATCTCAAGTTCTCCATGTTCTCATTCTGGTGCTCAAAACCTTCTCAGTTATCACTGCTCCAATTACTTACTGACACTTAGTAGATGTTTATAAACAAGGAGCTTATCTGCTTAAGTCCCTTCAAGAAGTCAAGCCAGTAAGAGTTTTCTAAGCGTATTTAAGGGAAGAAGATTTTGTATGAAGTATTGTAGCAGTTACTAGTGTTTTATTTTTTTTTAACAGATGTTAGCTAAGAAGGAAGCAATTGTCTTTTTTTTTTTTTTTCTTAAATTCTTAAAGGCTGGTGCAGTCAGCCAAAACCTGTTATCTTCAACAATGGAAGAATCCAAACTTCCACAGAAAAAGCCCTAAACATGAGGTCATTGTATGTATTATAGGAAATTGGGCATAAATGCTGTTCCTTTTCCATTAAAACTGTCTAGATTTCTATGATCTCACAGCTTAGTGGTTAGGTCACTCAGAGTGTGCCTAGTAGAGGAGCCCTGGTTCTGGGTCCACCTTCTCCTGTGACTATTTGGGGATTATTTCTGCATTTTATGTCAAAACTCCATTGGAAAAAATAGACCTTGTGAAAGGTCTGGCATTCAGATGATTTCCACTCCTCTTAGGCGATTATGCACTCTTTCTCTTACAAGTTTGTTCTGGCCTCATCAGAAAAGTATTTCCTATGCAGTGGACAGAAGAAACATAAGAGGTAAGCTCCAGAATAGCCTCTGGGTCCAGAGAACTCTTCAGGGAGGTGGGAGAGAGAGAGTGGGCTGAAAAGGGTGAATCTGAGCATCTGGACCACTCACATCATGCATGATGGCTTCAGTAGCTAGAATATTAATTGTGGGCTGTGTCCATCTCTCTTCTTCCATCTGCTCATTCTTCAGTATAATAGTTTCTTATTATATTGTTCTGTTTGACTTAAAAAATAAGCGAGGTGACACCCTTGAGAAAAGTTTTTGTACTGGGATCCCAAGTAGAGAGCAAATTATGTTGGAAGAGGGTGAGATCTAAAATGGTCCTCAATGCTTTCTCTAATTTAGTGCCTGCTCAGAAGGACGATAGTCTTCATTCCTGTCCTCTGGTGTCTGTGTCTCCTCTGAAAATCAAGCACTTAGCACAGAGGGCCGGAACACATCTGGGAGCAGGTGCCCTGGAGCAAGCACAATGCGTTCAGCTTTGCATCACCTATGTGACTTTCTGCATCTACTTCTAAGGGACTGAAAGAAAGATGCACATATGTAACGCTGTCAGGAGAGAGCCGGGTTGGTGTGTACTCTCTGTAAGAAACTGCTTTACACCAAACAAATGAGTCTCCTCAGTCAGCAACGTGTAAAGATAGAGTTCTAGGATAGAAAAAAAAAGTTGCTTTGTGTACATGTAGATAGTTGTATACACAGGCACCATCCTTTACTTGAAATTTCCCCTATGAAACATTTACTTCTTAAGTCTCCTGCCTTACATACGGCTGGATACAGC
Source organism: Phalacrocorax carbo (assembly GCF_963921805.1). Lineage (NCBI taxonomy): Eukaryota > Metazoa > Chordata > Aves > Suliformes > Phalacrocoracidae > Phalacrocorax > Phalacrocorax carbo. The sequence continues at coordinate 36,446,770 of NC_087514.1, read as the reverse complement.
TTTAATCCTCTTGGCCAACCAACAAACCAGAGTTACTTCTGCTTGTGTGTCAGAACCTGCTGGGAAACTTTGTTGGCTGTAATTATAAAGCCAGACAGAACTGGAAGTATCTCCTGCTTGCTTCTCTGGTTATAATAAATTTCAGATACATTTGTTTTTTCGTGATAGAGCTAATTGTTCTTTCTTTAATTTACATCAGATATTTCTTGTTAACTATTAGTCAATACATTTCTGAGCCCATCACTTCTGTATTAAGTCAGAGGAGAGGTGTCAGCAGCTGATCTTAATGATCTTTCTATACACTGACAGACTTTGCTGATGAAAGCAATATCTTAAGTAACATTAATACTTTAAGTGGTATAGATTGTTCTCTGCGATATTTAAACACATTAAGGGAATGGCAGAAGATATAGTTGATGAGTTTCAATGTGAGCAAATGTTAAATGATGTATTCAGGAGCTAAAAATGGTAACACTCTGTAAGTTGCTGAGTAAAGAGAGGAATGCAGAGATAAAGAAGCGAACTAAGTTGGTTGGAAGAATAGATATGTGAGGATGGAGTATGCTGCTCAGCTGCGGTAAAAAAGGTTATTATGATAAAAAGAGAAGCTCTGCTTGGAGAATCTTCCTCTGAAGATTTTGCATCAAGATTTGGGCTAATGAAGTGTGAGAAAACATTTACAGAGGGCTGAAAACTGAGTAGAGGTTAGTGAGGCAATGACTGATTTTTTAGAGTTTGTCATGAGTTTAAGCCTAATATGCAGATTATATCCAAAGGAAAAATAACAAAAATAATTAAAGTCATGGGAACTGGAGAGACCTCAGTATGGGGAAAGATTAAATATGCTACGACTATTTTGTTTGGAAAGTAAAAGGAAGTAGGACATCAGAATTAAAAATAACAATAGCTAGAAAGCAATGTAGTCCTTCCAAAATTTAAAGAATGAAAAATAATTAAAGGGCAGCAGATAAAGAATAGTGACCGTGAATATGATATTCATGCAAATAACAGAATCAGCTCCCTATTTTAGAATATTTTAAAAAGTTGCTTAGAAAAATCAGAAACAAAAATAGACATACATAAAGGACATAAAATTTTTCTGCTTCTGGAACCACAAGGACAAGAAAAGAGAGTCTGTCTTCTCCATGCAGGAAAAGTGACATTTAAAGGCAGTTTTCAGCATAAGAGGACATTTGTGAAGACAACAGTGCTTCAGGAAGTAAAGCCAATGTTCACACACTACCAATTAAGTTTCTCGTGGCCTAGGAAATGCATCCTCTCATGTTATGGGTCATTCAACATAGACTAAAAGTATTTTGTACTTTTATTCAGTTAATCCAGATGCTGCTTTGACACCAAATGTTTGCAGCCATTTCTGAAAGAAAGTGACAGTAGGCAGGAGAAATCAAAATGTTATGAGTAAGCACTTCACATTTTTCTCATGTCTTTCTAAAAGGAAGAAGTTCCATAATAAAAATGAAAATATTCCAAGACTAATGAAAAAGACAAGAGAAGTTGATATCCCATGCTAGAAGTGCAAACCTAAAACCTAAAATTATATCAAGTATGTTCAATATCAAGTATGCAAAGTGCTGCAGGACCAGCTGTGTCTGGTTTGAGGTTGTCTGTAGGGAGTTATTTTCAGTAGCTTTAATTCATGTGGTAAGGTCACCTCCTCTGGGAATTCTGCTATACAGTATTAAGCAGAAACCCTACGCCTTCCTCTGCCCACTGCTGGATGAAGGAAATCAACTGTCTTGGTGCTATTACTGAATTATCAGTATCCCATACCTTATTGTCTGCACACTTTCAGGCTTGTGGCCTTGCATGTATTTAGTTGTGTGCCAGAGCATTGAAGCCCAGTCTCTTACAGAAGACAGCTGGAGAACTTACTAGGTGCCACATTATGAAACCCTTGCTTACAGTTCCATTTCCAGGGAGACAATTAACTGAACTAATTAGTGAACTTTGCAGAAGCAGCACAAGCACCAACACGCCATCCACGTGTGACCAACAATACTGAAATTCTTTCACTGCTATGTGGCTGAGAAACAAAGTAGCAGAATTCCTGGGAGGAGGGGTTAAATTTTCAAGGTAAGTCAGGCACACTGTCCCTTAACAAGACAGTTATTAGCATGTGACAACTGTTATGGGCATTGGTGCCCTGCTCATAAGAAAGAGAATATCAAAAGTCGAAAGAAAGGAGTATGTCTTTTCTTTTTGCTGACTTTCTATGTCAGCAGCTATGCCAAATTATTGCTGGTTTTGTTTCATCCATCTCTCTCTAGTTTTGTTTTTTTAGTGCTGAAAAAAGAAAAGTTAGTCATTTTAGGCTGATTTCCCATTGGAGTCAATCTTACGCAATCATCGTGTCCCTGTGTGAATGTGTGTTTAGGTCTGTATTTCTGTCTCCCTCTCCTTTGCAGAGTAGCTTCTGCACCTGCTGCCTGATTTCAGTCAAGACTGGCAAGTGAACAGTAGTCTTCCCATAATTAAGTTCCTGCAAATATTATATGCAGGTAGAGGAGGAAGGCCTGATAAGTGCCCCAAGTGAGGGATAGTTTGCAGCATAGCTTATCTGTCACAGGAGCATACGCGTATGACAGAGACCTCATAAACATGACTATCAGATTTCTTAGACACTAAGTCAATCAAAATCTAGAAGAAAATAAGTCTCATTAGCTCTGGCTCCAGAGAACCACTTGTTCTAACAGCAGGCTGTGGCTGCCCCAGTTTAGACTCAATTTCCCTATTAGGGCTAAACGAAGAAGCACAAATCCCTCTCTTCAAGCCACATGTGCATATTGATAATACTGGCCTGCTGCTCTTCATATCCACTGCTTTGTGTATTCTAAAATGGAGCATATAAATAAATTAATAGTACACAAAGTTTGCTGTCAGCTCAGCCAAAGGAACCTGCTTAGGAGTGATGTGCAATAAATGTACAAGCTCTAGATTGTATGAATTAAAATGTCAATTATTTTGAGAATAAATTTCGAAGGTGGTACAGGTCCAAGTGCATAACATAGTAAAGGTGACTTATTAAAAACCCAGGCACTATATAAATTAAAAGTTACTTGCAGAACTTTATCGGGGTTGATGAATTCCAGCTGAGTCATGAAGATGTACAGAAAACCTACTTCTGAACCTGGAGGTTTTCAGTTTTGCACTTCTCACAGCAGTTACTGGAACACAGGGCTGTGTGGTGGGTTGACCCTGGCCAGATGCCAGGTGCCCACCAAAGTCACTCTATCACTCCCCTCAAATGAACAGGGGAGAGAAAACATAATGAAAAGCTCATGGGTTGAGATAAGGACAGACACCTACTACTGTTAGGGGCAAACCAGACTCAACTTGGGGAAATTAGTTCAATTTATTACCAATCAAATCAGAGCAGGGTAATGAGAAAATAAAAAACAAATCTTAAAACACCTTTCCCCTACCCCTGCCTTCTTCCCAGGCTTAACTTTACTCCCAAATTCTCTACCTCCTCCTGGCAAAGCAGCAGAGGGAGATGGGGAATAGGGGTTATGGTCAGTTCATCACGCTTTGTCTCTGCTGCTTTTTCCTCCTCAGGGGGAGGACATCTCACACTCTTCCCCTGCTCCAGCATGGAGTCCCTCCAACAGGAGACAGATCTCCATGAACTTCTCCAACGTGAGTCCTTACCATGGACTACAGTTCTTCATGAACTGCTCCACTGTGGGTCCTTTCCATAGGGTGCAGTCCTTCAGGAACAGACTGCTCCAGCGTGGGTCCCCCACGGGGTCACAAGTCCTGCCAGCAAACCTGCTGCAGCATGGGCTTGTCTCTCCATGGGCCCACAGGTCCTGGTAGGAGCCTGCTCCAGTGTGGACTTCCCATCACAGACTCCTTTGGGCATCCACCTGCTCTGTGTGGGGTCCTCCACGGGCTGCAGGTGGATATCTGCTCTATGGTGAACCTCCATGGGCTGAAGGGGGACAGCCTGCCTCACCATGGTCTTTACTACAGGCTGCAGGGGAATCTCTGCTCCTGTGCCTGGAGCACCTTCTGCCCCTCCTTCTTCACTGACCTTTGTGTCTGCAGAGCTGTTTCTCTCACATATTCTCAGTTCTGTCTCTGGCTACAGTTTTTATTGCACAGGTTTTTTTTCCTTCTTAAATATGTTATCCCAGAGGTGCTACCACCATCGCTGATGGGCTCAGCCTTGGCCAGTGGCAGGTCTGTCTTGGAGACAGCTGGCATTGGCTCTATCAGACATAGGGGAAGCTTCTAGCAGCTTCTCACAGAAGCCACCCCTGTAGCACCCCTGTTACCAAAACCTTGCCATGCAAACCTGATACAGGCTGGAAGGAGCCTCTTGGGTCATTAAAGTCAGCATATACTGTGTGGCCTTGGTGTCATCTTAAGGAAGGATCTCATAGAATCATAGAATTGTTTAGGTTGGAAAAGGCCGTAAAGATCATGAAGTCCAACCATTAATCCAGTACTGCCAAGTGCACCACTAAAACATGACCCTAAGCACTAAATGGACACATCTTTTAAATACATCCAGGGATGGAGACTCAACCACTTCCCTGGGCAGCCTGGTCCAATGCTTGACAACCCTTTCAATGAAGAAATTTTTCCTAATATCCAATCTAAACATCCTCTGGTGCAACTTGAGGCCATTTCCTCTTGTTCTATCACTAGTCACTTGGGAGAACAGACCAACCCCCACCTCACTACAACCTCCTTTCAGGTAGTTGTAGACAGCAATATGGTCTCCCCTCAGCCCCCTTTTCTTCAGACTAAACAACCCCAGTTCCCTCAGCCGGTCCTGAGAAGACTTCTCTCTAGACCCTTCACCAGCTTCATTGCCCTTCTCTGGACACAGTCCAGCACCTCAATGTCTTTATTGTATGGAGGGGCCCAAAACTGAACACAGTATTGGAGCTGCAGCCTCACCAGTGCCGAGTACAGGGGCACGATCACCTCCCTGCTCCTGCTGGCCACACTATTCCTGATACAAGCCAGGATGCTGTTGGCCTTCTTGGCCACCCGGGCACAACGCTGGCTTGTGTTCAGCCGGCTTTTGACCAACGCCCCCAGGTCCTTCTCCACTGGGCAGCTTTCCAGACGCTCTTCCCCAAGCCTATAGCGTTGCATGGGGTTGTTGTGACCCAAGTGCAGGACCTGACACTGAGGCTTGTTGAACCTCACATAATTGGCCTCAGCTCATTGAGCCAGTCTGTCCAGATCCCTCTGCAGAGCCTTCCTACCCTCCAGCAGATCAACACTCCCACCCAACTTGGTGTTGCCTGCAAACTTACTGAGGATCCCCTTGTCCAGATCATTGATAAAGATATTAAACAAGACTGGCCCCAGTACTGAGCCCTGGGGAACACCACTTGTGACCAGCCGCCAACTGGATTTAGCTCCACTCACCACAACTCTTTGGGCCCAGCCATCCAGCCAGTTTTTCACTCACTCAAGAGTACATCCATCCAAGCCATGAGCAGCCAGTTTCTCCAGGAGACTGCTGTGGGAAATGGTGTCAAAGGTTTTAATAAACTCCAGGTAGACAACATCCACCGCCTTTCCCTCATCCACTAGGTGGGTCAGCTTTTCATAGAAGGAGATCAGGTTGGCCAAGCAGGACCTGGCTTTCATAAACCTGGCTTTCATAAACCCATGCTGTCAGGGCCTGATCACCTGCTTGTCCTGTATGTACCACATGATGCTAGTCAAGATGATCTGCTCTATAACCTTCCTGGGCACCAAGGTCAGACAGACAGGCCTATAGTTCCCCACATCCTCCTTCTGGCCCTTCTTGTAGATGAGCATCACATTTGCTAACCTCCAGTCAGCTGGGACTTTCCCAGTTAGCCAGGACTGCTGATAAAGGACTGAAAGTGGCTTGGTGAGTGCTTCTGCCAGCTCCCTCAGTACTCTTGGATGGCTCCCATCTGGCCCCATAGACTTGTGTGTATTTAGGTGATGTAGCAGATTGCTGACCATTTCCCCTTGGATTATGGGGGCTTCATTCTGCTCCTCATCCCTGTCTGCCAGCTCAGGGGACTGGGTACCCAGAGAACAACTGGTGTTACTATTAGAGACTGAGGCAAAGAAGGCACTAAGTACCTCAGCCTTTTCCTCATCCTTTGTCACTATGATTCCCCTTGCATCTGATAAAGGCTGGAGATTCTTTTTAGCCCTCCTTTTGTTGATAACGTATTTATAGAAACATTTTTATTGTCTTTTACAGCAATATCCAGATTAAGTTCTAGCTGGGCTTTGGCCCTTCTAATTTTCTCCCTGCATAACCTCATGATATGCTTGTAGTCCTCCTGAGTTGCCTGCTCCTTCTTCCACAGGTCATAAACTCTGTTTTTTTTTCCTGACTTCCAGCCAAAGCTCTCTGTTCAGCCGGGCCAGTTCTCTTCGCTGTCAGCTTGTGTTTTGGCTCATGGTGACAGCTTGCTTCTGCGCCTTTCAGATTCCCTTCTTGAAGAATGTCCAGCCTTCCTGGACTCCTTTGCCCTTCAGGACTGCCTCCCAAGGGATTCTGTCAACAAGGCTCCTAAACAGGCCAAAGTCTGCCCACTGGAAGTCCAAGATAGCAGTTCTGCTCACCCCTTTCCTTTCCTCTCTAAAAATCAAAAACTCTATCATTTTGTAATTGCTATGCCCAAGATGGCCTCCAACCATCACATCACCCACAAGTCCTTCTCTGTTTACGAACAACAGGACCAGCAGGGTGCCTTCCCTAGTTGGCTCACCCACCAGCTGTGTCAGGAAGTTATCTTCCACACACTCCAGGAACCTCCTAGACTGTTTCCTCTCTGCTGTGTTGTATTTTGAGCAGACATCTGGTAAGTTGAAGTCCCCCATGAGAAAAAGGGCTAGAGACTGTGAGATTTCTCCCAGCTGCTTATGGAATATTTTGTCTGCCTCTTCATCCTGGTTGGGTGGACTATAACAGATGCCCACCTGCCTTGTTGGCCTACCCCCTGATTCTTACCTGTAAACACTCAACCCTATCATCACCATCATTAAGCTCTAGACAGTCAAAACACTCTAGCATACAGGGCTACCCCACCTCTTCTCCTTCCTTGGCTGTCCCGTCTGAAGAGTTGATAGCCAGCCATTGCAGCACTCCAGCTGTGCAAGTCATCCCACCATGTTTCCGTGATGGCAACTATATCATAGTTTTCTTGCTGCACAATGGCTTCCAGCTCCTCCTGTCTGTTGCCCATGCTGTGTGCATTGGTGTAGAGGTACTTCAGTTGGGCTATTGATCCTGTCACCTTCTGGGGGGAAGAAGCCATAATTCTCACATGACCACTCTCAGGAGCCTCTGTGGTTTCTACATCAATAACCCTTGTGGCTTTGCTGCTGCTTGGATTTCCATCCCCTACCTCCACTGAGACAGCAGACCGAAGGGTCTTGCTAGCACATTGTCCCTCAAATATCGGCCTGCTGACCCCAGGCTTACCTCTAGCAAGCCTGGTTTTATCCCTTTCCCCCTTCAAATCTAGCTTAAAACTCTTTCAATGAGCCCTGCTAATTCCTGCGCAAAGATCCTTTTCCCCTTTTGAGACAGGTGTACCCTGTCGTCAGCAGGCCTAGTGTCATGTAGTCCGACCCATGATCAAAATCCCCAAATCCTGCCAGTGACACCAGGCTCGGACCCCTTGGTGACACCTCATCTCAAAGGTCACTGATAGACAGCTGCCAGGATATACTTGATCTGCACAAGAGCAGCGAGCTTGACACATTGGACTGACTGCCAGTGCAGAAGTAAGATCACTGCATAGTGAGATGCCCTCACACCAGCACTGCACACTTGGGTATACAGTCTGTCCCCAGGGAGGGCTGAATAGAAAGGGCAGGGCTGTGCTGCTACTGGAGGCAATCATGCTACATAATTATCAGAAACTAAGCAGGCAACATTTTTAAATAATCCTACACTGTTTCAACCAAAATATATTAAAGACCAATTTGTTCATTTATTCTCGTGCCAACATTGCTCTTCTCTGTTCTGCCTCCTTTATGATTATTTACACACTGCAAGGGATTATGATTCAGAGATGCAAAGCATCTCATTGGCAGGTGAGGCCTCTGTTTTTGATTGATGGCTTGTTAAAACCAGCTCCTATATATGGAGTTAAATATTCACATGGGCAAAGGTTTTACTGAGTGGCTGCATGGTGTTTCCCTTTCTGTGACCATGATTATTAAGACTTAACAGCAGACGTGTCTAAACTCCCCAAAATGGTGGACTGCAAAGGGGATACTGGAAGGCCAAACATGATAGTCCCTTTTCTAGCACAAGACTGTGATTAAAACAATATTTAGACAGCCTCAGCAGGTGACCTGACACACATCTGCACTCTGAACTAGTGCCCAGATATGTACCTGTCAAGTGAAGGAGATGCCTCCATTTCAGTCATGGAGTGGATACGCTCCTGGTCATGACAGGGATGGCCACTGGCTTCTTGGGAGAGGAGCAGCAGTGAGCAGGCTATAGGACAGCCTAAACATCAAGTTGTATTAACCCACTAATACTGAGATTCCTCTTGCAGCCTCTTGCTTTACTTATGATAACAGGCAAAGAAAAGCAGAAAAATGCCCCATATTGCAACACATAATCCCCACTTTCACAGATACCTTAGAAGTTCTTAATGGCTCCTTCTTCCTTATTTCAATCAGAGAGGTCAGCCTACCTCCCCCCTTTATGTTCCTCCTCAAATGCAAAATATTGTTCCCCTTCCTGTCAGAAAGATTAAAATAATGTAGTTGTTAGCTAAGAAATTCTTGCTCGTCACAAACTCATTATTCGATAATATTCCATAAATGAAACCTTTTTGTCTTACGTAGTTCCTGACATTGTGCTATCTTCAACAGAGCATTGTCATCAAAGCAAGCAATGAGAACAAGGCTGCAGAGGAATAGTTATTTTTCCAATTAAAAACAAATTCATAATTTCAAATATAGACCAAATTGAAGAGGAATTATCTTTATTTTGTAATTCTGTGAATGGAAAACTGGTTCTGAAGTGGGTGGCACATTTTACAGAACTGCTCACCATAAACAGCTTCCCCCTTCTGCCAGAAGAAAAGTAGCCACTGATAAATAATTTTCCCATAGCTACAAAACTGATTTGTAGAAGTTAAATTGTTCAAGGTTAATCAGGCTAATCTGAGGGAGAGGAAGTTTACCCTTCATTTCCCAGCAGATTCTCTTTAATTTTGCAGTCACATTGACAGGTGGCCTCATCACTCAGGCATTACAGACCACCTTGAAGATATCAGCACCGTTGGCCTTTGAAGTCAGAATAATCAACAAGCCATGTGATACCCTATCAGATGAAATGGCCCTGTCAGAAAAGGCTGGCTCTCAGGTGTACTGATTGCCTATCAAAAGGAGATAACTTGATACAGTTTACTATGGTACAGATTCAGAGACCTTGTGGGATGCTATAACAGATGTCTTTTTAGATGCACTTCTTCACAAGGTCTCTTAAAGAAATATTCCCAAGCCAATTTTAACAGAAATTATAATTCTCCAGTTTCCTGTCGACAATATTCCCACAATACTCCAAATTCCTGTGAAGATGGGAAAATGTATTAGCTATGGTTAGGGTCACAGATGCACAGATTCATGTGACATATCCATGTATAAATCCTGTCAAAACCTTAATTCAGATATTGGATAGTAGACACTATTAGAAAAGTCTCTATCATTTTTCAACTGTTAACATTCTGGAAGATGCTGAAATTTGGCAGAATGTTATTTTCAGAAAAGGACAATTTTTTTTTTCTTCAAGATTATCCAGGATAGTAGGAGAATTTTTCTTGGGTTACTTTGACCTCTCAGTATATGTCGTTATTCTTGATTTTAATAATATGACATGCACTCAACAAATATTATATCTTAAAGAAGCTGAGTGGTTTAACAGAAACCAAATTTTAAAAGTATCACCTTAAATTCCACTTTCATATGTCCCTATAAATGTTTATTTTCAAATTATATATTGGCTGTAAAGATCCAAGTTCTTTTCAAATCTGTAGGACAGTAAGAATGAAAAGTACAAAGTTTGGGGTTTTCTTCAGTTCTAACAAAATTTCAGCTATTGAGGTATAAGGATGAAATTCCTCCTCAATGAACTAATATTTTATAATGGCTCCAAAATCATGGGAATAGTTCTTTAAAAAGTTAAAGATCATTTATGTTTAGGGTGAATTGGAGTTGAAAGCAAGAAAAATAAAAAATTATGCTGAAAAGAATGTTAAACATCTTGTTGTTTAATTGAGCTTTTCACTAATCCATAAGGTTTACTTGGGCAGAAGCAAATAAAAATATTTGTTTCAACATTAGCAGTAAGTCTAGCAGTAGTTTATGACAGGGGTTGAGAAAGTTATGCTATGGCTGTGTATATTTATACAACAGGCAGGAAACTCTCTTTTCCCTGAAAGACCCTGGCTTGTTCTAATAGCAATTGTTCATCAGGAACAATCACAGAACATTCATTCAGTAGTAAATAGTCTATTTGATATCATTAGAGCAGCCCAAGGACTTAAAACCACCCCTTTCTTAGTGTGCAGGTGTGTTAGGTCTCGCAGTCTGCATGCAGGATCACACTGGAGTCCCTGGCAGAGGACAGCTGCTCTGATTTATTAGACCTTTGGAAACAGTATTGCTCCTGTTATCTACACATAATCCCTTAAATTTGTTTGACAGCTAAAGCCTGAAGCAACACCACCGGACAAATCTTCAAGTATCAACTTTGTTGCTGACAATGAACACAGAAAGGAAAGGAAAGAAGGAAAACTGTAAAGAAAAAATGTGGACCTTAAATATAGATCACTCTTCTCAAGGGAAGATTAATAACCATTTTCACCAAGCTGCATTAATGATTTTCAAGCAGCTTGCTTCTGTTAGCACTTATTCTTACAATCTCATCTCTTGTAACAGCCAGTTTCATGGTAAATGATGTATTGGTGGTTTTCTGTGCAGGGTGAAAATAAATCAAGGAAATATACACAGACAAACCTTCTGCAAAGATGGAATACCTGGAGCAATTCTGTGGATTGACTACTACCAAGGCTTGTCACAGATGCCTTGAGTGATGTAGTTGCTGGCTGCAATTAAGATTTATCAGAGGTGAATTTGGTGTACTACGTGCAATGCAACATGCCTGACAGGCAAGACACGAGTCCCTGTGCTTACCTCCTACGTCCAAATGATGTGCATGACAGATAAATAGGGATAAAAATGAGGAATGTGTTCTGAACTTATTTTAGACAAACTTTTGTTCATGGTTCAGATTGAGATATTTTTGCTAACAAAATAGAAAAAATGTGCATAAAAATATAATGAAGAATGCTGTCTCTCAGTCCAAGAGAAGGCTGCGACCCACAGGCTGTTTAGGAAAGACAGGCAAAGGTGACAAGAAGGGGTGTTTGCTATCTGTACAAAGAAGTGGCTTGAATACATAGAGCTTTGTCCTGTGGTTGAGAACAGGTTGCGAGGCTGTAGGTCAGGGGCCCACAAAAGGAGGTGGACAAGTCTCACGATCACAGGCCCTGGCTCCCATGCAAGCAATCCAGGAGATTTCTGGAGATGGTCAGAAACATGTTTTCAGTACACATGCTGGACTGGGGAAGGTGTTTTTGTGAACCTGCTACTCATGATTAAGGTAGAACTAGCTGGAGATGTGATAGCTGCAGCACTGACAAGGAGATGGTAGAGTTTAAGGTCCAGAGGGAACCGAGCTGAATCAGCTGAAAACAGCCCTGACCTTCAGGAGACTAGATTTTGGGTTGTTCAGGTAACTGGTATGCAGAATCCTGTAGGAGACAAAGGAGCCATGGTGAGCTGGCCAGTCTTCAAGGACATCATCCTCAAAGGACAAGAAACATCCACCCTGACCTGAGTAGGCAAGAGTACGGGCATGCACAGCAGGAGAAGGGCTGGCTGAGCAGCCTGAGTAAGTTCAACTGCTAAAAGGAAATGTACAAGAAATGGAGGCAGGAACATGCAACTGAGGAGGAATACAGAAGCATCCCAAGGCAAGCAGAGATGGAATTAGGAAGGCTAAAACTTGGCTCGGGTTAAAACTGGCAAGAGATGGGAAACAGGAATAGGAAGAGCTTCTACAGATATACTGGTAGCAAAAGCAAGATCAAAGAAAATGTGACTCTACTTAATGGAACAGGTGATCTTGTGCTGAAGGACATGGAGGCTTAGGTACCAATACCTTCCTTGCTTTTGTCTTCCCTGCTCACTGACCTCCCTGGTCTCTATGCATTACAGAAGAGTTTAAGGGAGACAGATATTACCCAAAGCACAGGAAGATAGAGTTAGGGACTACTTAAGTAAGGTGGACATATACAAGTCCATGAGACATTTAAGGAGGTATTCAAGGATGTCAAAGAAACTGCCTTGAGTCATTGAAAGGCATTTGATAAGCTTGTAGCAATTGCAGTAAGCTCCTGCTTACTGGAAGAAAGCCAAATGCCATGCCCATATTAAAAAACAGTGAGGAGGATGATGTTCATCCTAAACTCAGTGTCTGGGAAGACTGTAGAGTGCATCATTCTGGAAGCTTTTTCTAGGCATATGAAAGACAAGGTGACTGGGAAGAGCCAGCTAGGATTTATCAAAGAAAATTACACCTGACCAACTTAACTATTTTCTGTGATGAAATGTCTGGCTTTGTGGATGAAGGGAAAGCAGTGAATGTCACCTAGACTTCAGCAAGACCTTCAATACTGTTTCTGACAGTGTCCTTAAAGCTGACCTGAGAGGGGTGGATCGTATGGGTGAACTATAATGTGGCTAAAAAACGACAACACACTTGGGCAGAGAGCAATGACCAGTGGTTGCATGCCCAGCTGGCGCCTGTGAATGCTATCCTTCAGAGACTGATATGGCAGTGTTTATCTTCATGTTCTGTTCATCTTCATCACAGTCTCTGATATCTTCATCAGTGACCAGGACAGTTGTACAGAGGAACCTCAAGAAGTTCAACAAAGGGAAATGTCAAATCCTGTATCTGGCATGGAATGACCCCATGTGCCAGCACAGGCTCAGGCCAACTAGATCAAAAGAAGATTTGCAGAAACAGATAGGGGATCCTGGAGGGTGTCCATCTGAATGTGAGTCAGCAGTGCAATCTTGCAGCAATGAAGGCTGCCTGCATACTGAACTACATTAGAAAGAGCATAACCTGCAGGTTTCATGAAGTTGTCCCTCTGTCTGACACTGGTGGGTCACAACCAGGATGTTGTACCCAGTTTTGGGTCCTTCTACAAGGCAGAGGGCTACAAACTGGAGAGTCCAGGGTAGGTCCGCTATAATGGTGAGGGGGTTGGAGAACACCACACATTAGAAAAAGCTGCTGAAGGAAGAAATATTGTTTAGTCTGGAGAAAAGAAGATTGACATGTGATGTACTTGCAAATTTTTAATTCTCTAAAGAGGTTCTGTAGAGAAAATGGAGCCAGACTCTTTCCAGAGGCACACCTCAACAGAATAAGAGGTTATTGCCACAAATGGCAGGAAGGAAAACTCTCACTTGCAACACAAGAGTGACTTACAATGCAAGTGATAAAACACTCGAACAGGTTGTGGAATCTCTGTTCTTGGATGTGTCCAAAAGGCCCTGAGCAACCAGTCTAACTTAGAGTTTAGCCTTGCTTTGAGTGGGAGGATGGACTACATGGCCTTCAGAGATCCCTTCCACCCCAAATTAGTCTATGGTTCTATGGTTGCATGCCCATCCTCACTTGTGTCAGGACCTAAATTTAAAACTTTACTGCAGACATATAAAACATGTGGCTGAGGATTTTCCAAAATTATACTGTTAATTGAACATTATATACAAAAGTCACCTCTTTCACCCTATCTGATGTATTTATATTAATCCTCTCCCAGACCCTGTTTCCAAGTTGACTAGTTGCTGCAAATCCACTTGGTCAGACCTGAAAATACATACAACTCTGGCAGAAGTCACCTTCCAGTGGCATATCTATAGCAACTGGGTGGGCAACCAAACCAGGATCATTCATGAGGCAGCTGTATTCCTAATCCACCTGAACCTTCTGAATACTAGCACATGTAGTCATCATCATCCATTTTGACTTCTACAGGGTTTCAGTGTACAAATTTAATATTACAATTCCTAAATTTTATATTTTCTCTTCTGTTTTTAGGCTATCTTTCAGTCTGCATCAGCACAGTTCTGAATTCTGCATGAGTTCAGAATATGTAATTGACTGCAAGTTTCAGTCAAATGCCAGCTGTCATCTCTAATAATGTATCAAGCACAACAGGCAAACAGAGGAGTTTTAATAACAAGCGAAAACACTGTCGAATTGAATTTATTTCCAGATGTGGAGAGGGAGGCTTTCACATCTTCCTCCAAAAGGACTGGTGCTCTAATGCCTTTCAGCATGATTTTAAGGCATTCATTTGTTATGTAACATCCATGAATTATAAAATGTATTTATGAGGTCTTGCTAGCAGTCGTTAACAGCAGTATTGTGGGATCACATTTACAAGGCCTAATGAAATGGGAGAGCAAGAGTAATTGGATTGAAATTGGTAAATGAAAACTCATTCCAGGGAGAAAAAAGGTGTAAAATTGATGAGGTCTGACGTGTCATCAAATGGTGAGGATTAAATTAAGATCCAGTGGAGACATATACAGTGCTTATTGTAAGTGTTTAATTGCAAGAATAACAAATACCTCACAGAAATGCACAGTTAAGCATTACCCCTCCTTCTACTACTAAATGGAGTCATGTGGATAAATCTTTTCCTATCCTCAGACTGAGTATTTGTCCCACATTTTTATGGGTTTTTTGTTTATTTGTAAAATATAAAATATAAAGCAAAATGTTTTTCTTTCAAAGAGAAAGTTAATTTGGTGAATTTAAGTCAGATGCTTGGAAATACTTTATCTGTATTCTTAGGAAAAAACCCAAATGCATTCCAGCTCATTCTCAGACGAAAAGTTAGGCATTAGAAAAGTTAGAATTATGAAAAGTTTGAGGTTTCTCCCTGTTTAAGAAAAAGCAGTTGCTAGTAATAAAAATTGTTAACCAGTGAGGTGAATTCGAAGGTCTCCAGTTAGTGCCAATTATCTCTGTCAGGAATGAAAAATGGTTCCAGTGACATAAATTGCACCAAAAGTTTAGGGTGTCTTTGAAAGAGACTGAGTGGATCCAACAATGATTTTTTGGAGTAATTACCTGTAATGTCAGCAGGTTTCTTTCCCACCCTATTCTAAAAGCACGAATCTATGCAGTAGAAATAAGTTTTCAATTGCTTGGCTTAATGGATAAAATCAAATAAAAGTAAATTGATGAATTCACAACTTCACACAAGGCTAAGACACTCTGTTTTTGTGGTTGCTAGGCCTACAACCGGTCTTCTCAGATGGCCACCCTCACCTCTCATGTAGATTACCCATCTGAGATCATTGTATGCAGTACGGATCAGTAAAGAAAATAACCAGAAACTGCTGTTTGGTGCACGCTAGGTGAAGATGTAAGAAATATTCCATAAATGCCAGATCAGCAACCTCAGTACTTTGCCTGACCCCAGTGCTGAAATGACTGTTATAAAACTATGACAAAATAAAGCCCAAACAGCTGAAGTAAGAAGTCCAGTTTGTATAACAGCAGCTACGAATGGTGCAGAAGAGTAATAGCTATAAGTAGTAGCTATAAGCAGTGCAAAAGAGAAAATTCTGATTTATCTAGAAAACTGACTGTAGTGTACTCCATCTTTTCCCAGAAAAAGGCATCAGCCAAAAATTTTCTGTGGACAATATATTCTGACCACTGAACAGCATAATAATAGTAACAGCAGAACAAACAGTGGAAATAAACTTTTTTTTTCTGCCTGGAGATGGTTTTAAGAAAGATGCCTCGCCTGCTAGATTTCACTTTAAAAGAGGAAGTCACTTGTGTGATGACAACAGAAGGAAATGAAGATTTCTCCTGCCATCTGCAATGCACTGGAGGACATTGTCTTCTGCAGCATCTTGACAAGCTCCCCAGTTTTACTGCATAAGCCATCATGCAAGGTTGCCCGAAGGTGCAATGGACTGACTGTGGATCCTTTGGCCTGCCAGTGCATAGTAGGTCAGCTACATGCATTTTCTATAGAATATTAATAATAGTCTTAGAAAGGACTGCTGTAATCATGTCACTCACAAGAAATCACTAGTCTTAACTACTGTCTAGCAGAAGTCAGAAAACTTTTGCTAGACCGTTCCACATTGAAGGTAATTATTTTTCCCTACAACATAACAGAACTCAATAGCTTGGTGGTTAAAATGGAGTGTTTATTTTAGAAAGACAGCCAATCTTGATTTAAAGATGCCAAGTGTCAAATTTACAACATCCCTTGGAAATCTGTTCCAATGGTCAATTACCGTCACTTAAGAAGCTGCATCTTATTTCCAAATTTGTTTAAGTTCAGCTTCAAGCTGATTGGGTGCCGTTATAGATTTGCCTCTTATAATGGAGTTTCCACAGTACCAAAAATGTTCTCCCTGTATAGAGATTTTCACTTATACCACGCTGACGTTGCTGTGAAAGGGGGAAAAAAGAATATACAAAAGGCACACATTTTGAGATGGGAGATGTTCTCAATGGGGAATGTGTAACAACAACTACTTTATTCCTGAAATACCAGCTTGTGTGCGTGTGCTAACAGCATGATGTTTGATTTCTCTGGTCATGAAGTCAGCTCAGAACACACTCAGAACTGTGACAGCACATTGCCAGGGATAACAAGTTTCTTACTTCGCACAGCCCAAACTCTGAAAATCTAGCCCAGATGCTGCTACTGCTATGAGAGCAAACAGCCATGATGGAGCAGCAGCTGTTGCTAGGAACTGGGACAGGCCCCCTCTAGTACCAGCAGTCACCAGGGCTCATCAACATCTCTAACTGCTCTAAGCAGCAAGACTGATTTTTCTCCTGCCTGTCTGTCCTATCTTGACCATTTCTTTTGCCACAGGCCCTATCTTACCTATCTTACCTATTGGAAAAACTATCAGTTTTGCTTCTGCTTCTGAGAAGCCTTGAGCCTTGAGATCTGACATTTTACTGAGGAAATCTAACTGCCAGCACTAAAGGATGAAAGAAAACAAAAATCTGTTCCTAATTTACTAGCTGATACAGTAAGTATATTAATTATATTGCTACTGTGTTATAAATAGTGCCAAGGTGGATTATACTTCTCACTAGCTTGCTAGATGAGTACATAAATACCTCAGAATATTACTCTGAAAAGCCCTTCCCAAGTTCCCTATTTTCTGAATGGTCGTTTCACATCTGTCAGCAAGATAGGAAAAGCACAGACAGTGCCAACTTGTCTGTTTGTTTAGATCATATTTAAGTAATTTTTTCTGTGTTTATTCCTCTTCTGATTTCAAATTAACACAGCTGTTTTGCTCAGGAAAATCATTACTCACCAATCATAACAAAGCTAGTAGCAAGGGACAGAATATCAGCAAGTTTACAAGTTGTTAGATTCCAAACTGAATGAAAGGAAGCACCTTGGGCACTATCCCATGCTGCAAGTTGACATGTCATTCTGCAGCCTCTAGCCTGACCTTTTCTTAACATCAGCTGAAAAACAAAGAGACTGTGCTGTTAGAGCAGCTGCTGTACCTCTAGGCAGGTAACAGTATCATCTTCATGAATGACATCTATGTCACATTTGCGGCATGTCAGGAAGTCCTTAAAGCTCTGCAGATCAAAACAACGCAAGATTTTCATACTGACCTTGAGGTGATGATCAAATATGGTCACTTGCAAAAGGCAGACATGTGGAGGCCAGCTGCAAAACAATGGATCTGTTAGAAAATTTTGTTATGTCAAAGATCCATTTATATCCTAAGTGATATATATATTCATCCTATTTTCAACAAGGAAAGCAGAAAAAGCACTGTCATCTTTGATAATGATTCAGTTTCTATAAATGAACTCATCTGTGTTATTTTAAACATGATTGCCTCCTTATGGAGTTTCTCACAGTCTTCTCCAATTATGACCTGTTTAACACGAAGTGGTAAATATTTCTGTCTCATTCATTTATTTGAAACAACACTAACAATTCTACTTCACGGTCAATATTCTGCACTGCTAAAACATACTATTGTTATCTTGAAGCAGCACTAGAAGTTGACTGGTTAATAATTTTCTTTGTTTTCTATATTTTGTTCAGTTCCTAATCTGAGGTAGATCTTTACTTTTCCTGTCTTGATTTATTTTATTAATCATTAGATATATTTCATAGAAATGGAAACCAGAAATGTGGCAATGAATAGGTAACCCTAGTGTTTGTGTAATATGTGTATTTCTGGAAAACAACAATTACATGCCCAAGCAAAAACCAGGCTTTAAGAAGTTCCACCACTCCCTCATCTGGAGCAGCAATATAGCCAAACAGAAGGGTTGGTGATGTACAGCTGTTTCACCACCTAATGAAATGTGTAACTAAGCGCCCTAAGTTGTGCTTGGCAGACTGGTCTTTTAGGAAACAGAGCCACAAAACCCAGCGCTCAGAACAGTAAGCTCCTTAAGCAGATGACAGAAACAGTAAGGAAGAAAGGTTGCATTGTAAACGCATTGCTTTCTTGAAGACATAGGCCTTTGCTGGTTACAGGAAGGCCTTCTTTTCCAGTTGGGTTTCATAATCCTCATAATCCTTCTGGAGCAGGAGTCCTAAAGGTTCACAGAATCAGAGAACAGTTCAGGTTGGAAGGGACATCAGGAGGTCACCTAGTCTAGCCTGCTGCTCATGATGAGGTCAGTGCTTGAGGAAACTTACTCATTACAGTCTGCCTGAAATCTTTGTGTCTTCACCTCCCACCACCTGGGCAAATTTCAGAAGCTGGGGAATTCTGGGTTCTTTCAGTCCTTTTTGTATCCCGGCACAACTCAGTGTCTTTAGCTGGTTTTCCATTCATTAAGCAATGTGTAGAGGCTTAAAACTTCTCAGAAGTGAAAGGGAAAATTCAGCATAGTTCCAACATGCTCTAGGGTGGCAAAGGGGTCACAGAAGTTGTTTGAGGGGCTCTGGAGAGGAATGGAGGATGAAGTATGACTTTTAGGTGCTGTTAAAAGTATGGGAATACAGAAGATTGATACTAGTGTTAAGGAGGCCTCATTATCTCAAATTTTTCTACTCCATCTGCACATGATTTACAGTTTTCTTCTCTTCCTACATTCATATTCAGGCTGTGCCACTGAAACAGTCTGTATCTTAAAAATGCCTTCAGATCTCATCCACAGATAGGCAGGTAAGTTCTTAGTGTGTAGAAGCTTAACATGGTCAAAGATGTGACAACCTAAGCATATACAGATGCTCCAAACAGCTATGAAAATTTACTGGTGAAGGTATAGACATGTATGATCTAGATCCAGAATTAGGTAGGACTGGGTGACTATTCCTGATGTTACAACTTTAAGCACTGGCCCAAGTCCTGCTAACTGGTTATCATAACCGACCTGAATTTTAGCAAGTTAGGAGGGTTTTTTGTTACATTTCAAAGTAATTTCATGTATTCCATGCTCTTCTCTTTCCATCTTTTTTCCCAATATGTTGTCACAGTGTTCTTATACCACACTGAGAAGTACCAGCCAGAAAGTAAGTCTAAGCAGTGAATACCACAACGCTGGTTTCCATAGGAATAGTAAGTGCACGGATATAAAAATAATACAAAATAGAAGACCTGTTCACAGGCCAAGTGGATAATCTACATCATTCAGGACCTGAATACTAGAGTTATGGTAAAGCCTGTGTAAAATATACTTTTTCTTCTTTTTGAAGAGGATTTGTACTGTGAAGATTCCATTATAAAAGCCCCACTGTGAATGAGATCTGGAACTACATTATTTTAATAAGAGTAATTTCTTATGTTAGCTCCAGGGCACTGGCATCCTATAGGGACTTAAAGTACAAATATTGGTTGAGACTTTTCAAAGTAAAGCCAGATATTTTCCTGTGTTGACAAAAGAAATTTGGGGGTAAATCAGTTATGGATAGTTTTATAAAGCTAGGGGCCAGTATATTAAAAGCTCAGATTTTTAAAAATAGCAACTTCAAGAGCAGTTAATAAAAGTTAATTAGCTATCAAAACCTGAAATTTAATGTCGATTTTCCAATAAGTAATTGCTTGCATTAACTTAGCTGTTTATACACCAACCAAGGAAGAATATGCAGGATGGGAAATTAACACCTATACGGTAACACTCAGCTGGGAAATACTATGCAATACCCTGACCCTTCTGAAAACCGTCAGCCTTACCTACAGGATGATGCTACTTTACGACTTGCTAATTAAAGAATTTTTTCTTTCCCTTAGAAGAAGAGATCTTAAAATAAGAAAATTCTATGGTACTGCCTTCATGATCGGAAAAAGAATGAAAAACACCCCCTCACACAGTAGTCTTTTTGTAAAGATTGGATGAAAGCCGGGCCCTGGCAGTTTGGGATGGGAAAAAAAAATTAATTGTGTACTGAGACATGAGACAGTAATAACTCACACAGGCTTCATTGCTTCATGCCAGATAAAATAAAAATGAAGCCAAGTAAAGGAGAGCTTCTGATGAAACCAGTGCCATCTATTTTTTCCCCCACCAATTAGAAAGACCAGAAAGAGAAGAGTAAAAACCCTAGGTACAAGATTATTCCTTCCACTCTCCCTATGACTGATCCAGCTAATCTGAAGAAGAAATACAGTTAATGCTCCTAGGAGATGTTATTTTGGTTGGATGAGCACACAGACCCGGGCCAGGTAATCAAAGTGAGGATCTTTGTTTAGAAAGAAAAATAAAAACTGTGCTTTGTGTGTGTGTGTAATCTTCAGAGAGCTACCGTCCTGTGAGAGCCAGCTGACCTGGCATATTGAAGAGGAGAAAGACTATTGCTGGACAAATAGATATCATAATTATCAAACTTTTGGCACTCAAGAAGCTCTTTTCAAGACACAGACATGTGCAAATGTGCACACACACAGTATCCACTTGCTGTTTCTTTAATCTAAAGTAGATCTTCCAGATCTGTTATTAGTACAAGAAAAATAGTAAGAAAAAGAAGCCTGTAAAATCCAGCCTGTTGTGCATGTGTTTTTAAAATTGTATTATTAATAACTGCATGATCCCACTGTCTTTAGCATTATTGTAGTTGATGAGACCCTGCAAGAGAAATCTGCCAGGGATTTGTAGTAAAATAAAACTGACTAAGCTAAACATACTCTCCTTGCTGGCAAAAAATGCAGCAAAAACCTATAAAATTGACCCCTGTTTCATTTTGAATGCAGCTGAACGAACGACCCATAGTTTAAACTTCCACTCAAGTTCTTGCCTTTCTGTTCAAATAATAACACATTTGTAAGTCAATATCTATAAACCTCCATAACCATTTCTAAGATGAAGGTACAGCTTTAATTTTAGTGAACGCAGGTACATTTTGTACCCAAATTTCATTCCTACTGTTGGCAAAATATATGCATGTAGATGTATTTTAAGGGTGCATGGGTACATACACAGACAAATCCATTTAATGTTATTCAGGAAAAGATTTAAATATGTTTGTTTTAGTTGTATTTAAATATAACTTGTACAACCCTCAAAGAGACAGAATTCTTTCATCTAAAGTCAATATCCATGAAAAGGCATAAAAGATTCCTAAAATGACTAGGACCAGTATTGTGTACGTCTGTACTGAATTAAAAAAGCAAAACATTAGAAACTTGTTTTGAAAAATAATCCTATAAGAAATACAATATATTTCTAAAGGGATGACAGTACAGACATATTTATTTTTAAAATGTCCCTAATACTTCCCTGAGTACTTATCTTACCAGTGTAATCAAACCACTATTTACAAGGAAACATCATATCTTTATGTTCTTTCCTGAAATACTTTTTAAAGTATATTTTGAAGGTAAATGTAGCAGTTTGAACTGTGGTCTGAATTAAAAATTATAAACTAGCATTCACATGCCTCATTCAGAACAATTACACAGATCCAACATTTTTAGCATCTCTTCTGGGATGACTTTTTAGTGACTTATGTTCCTTCCAACTTGTGCTGAAAAACATGCAGTGAGCTGCTGAAAAATAACACAAGCTTCTAGGAAGCACTTCGCTTCTTAAGTGGCTGCAGGGAGCTAGATAATCAGGTGAGTAGGAAAAAAATTTCTAAGTGCAAACTTATATGATAGAGAAGAAAATACTGAAGTGTTGTTTCTAAACATCTTAAGGGAAAAATGAGTGTCCAGTGCAATTCTGACCAAAAAACCTGATAATAAATAGTTACATCAAATCTCACTACTTGTGGCTACTGAGGTACATATAAAGAGGTCCAAAAATAATACATTTCTAACCAGGCTAGCTCTGTATTTTTCATTTATATAAATATCTGAATACATATATTTGTGTATCTGTAACTTAGAGACATTAGCTGTCTATTTATGAGTTCAGAGCTTTCCCTCAGCAGTTCCATGAACGGGCTGAGACTGCTGAGTGACAGTTTTACGGAGAGACGGCATTTGGCTTTCCACAAATGACTCTTGCTTGTGTCATGGTTTCAACTGGAGATTCTTTGATCACATCAGATGAGGATATACCCCTGACAGGTACAACCTATAAATCAGTAGCTCACAGAATGGCCTGCCTTTCCTACAGCAAGTGTAAATATTACTGCTGGCAACTGGTGTAAACACAAGTGAACATGGCTTCAGGTGTGCTCTACAGAAACCCTCAGAATATTTATTTAAATGTTACTATTTCCCTGTCAACTAACATTTTCATTTGTATGTTTTAGCAAAGCCCGTAAAACCTTTCCGCAGCCATCTGAAGTCTTTGAATGAATGTTTAAATGTCCTTTCAACAGTATTCACTCAGCTTTCATTTCAATATACCTGAAAACCTGACAGGATATACAAAAATGAGGTTCCATGTTGTTTATTACTTTTGCTTTTAAATATGTCAGTTAAACTAACTCTTACACCAGAACCTCACCTTTGAGATACCCCGCCAGGGTTTGGTATTTCCAGTTTTTATAAGGTGAAAAGATTTTCTTAAAGCTTTCTGCAGCTGCAGCATTTCTAAGCAAGTATAAGAGCAAAGGCACAAACACAGAAACTTTATGAGCCCCACAGTCACTGGCTGTGTTATTAAATGGAAATACTTCTGAGCTTCAGGAACACCTGTTGCACCCTCCTCAGATATTGCTGTTTCCGCTAGTTTTCAAAATAGAAAGAGATGGTCAAGGGTCTCTGTGCCAAGTTTAACAAGGTTTCTAATGCCAGGGCTAGATTTCATGCTTGTCTCACAGCGCTGCGTGCAGCAGGACTGCATGCAGCAGCAGGATCCCGCAGCAGGAAAGCCCCCAGCCGCTGCCACAGTAGAGGAGGACCCCATGGCATGGGAGGAAGGATCATGGCAGGGACAGGTCCTGCATACTCACATGTTTGTGACAGGGGAAGAAGTCCCACCCTGTGAGTTGTACCAAGTGAGGCTGAATGAGAGGGCAGTGAAGGAAGAAGAGATAAAAGAGCAGTCCTACTGAAGGGTGAGGGCCTGGAAGGCGTGTAGCTGTGTTAAAATTGTTTGCACTGGTTTGTTGTTTTTTTTTTTGACACTTCCTTTTGTAAGCAATACTGCCAAAGGAAACACTTGTGAGGGAAAAAGATGAAAGAGGTGTTAAAGGGAGTACCGACCGATGCCCAAGTTAACACCATCACTCCTCCAAGTAGCCTGGTGGGATCTTCAACAATTAACCCAACATATTTTAACATTTGTTGCCAGCCTTTCAAGCAGCACAGCATCCTTAATACTATATTGGCACATTACTAATACCAAGAGGAGATCCGGACACAGGGAACACCAAGATAAATTAAGAGAAGGGAGAATCTTGCTTCCTTAGTTTTCTAGGAAACTTCTTGCTATTTCTTCCTCTGAAAGAACAAATATAGTTGTTTTATGGTGTACAATGTGTTCAGTCCAGTGGCATGTAAATATATGCTCAGGGTAGGCACAACACCAAGAATTTTCAGCAACAGTGTCCAAATTTGAAATTACTTTTCTGGAGCATTCATAGCAATGTAGGTATAAAGGACTTTACCTTTGTCTACCAGGCACTCCTTACCCACACACTGCTTTAGACCATTATAGCTGTAACAGTAGAACTAATAGAATATTTTAATTCAGATAATACAATTTATTCTACCAATGCCAAGTCACCTTTGCTCAGACTTTCCTAGGAAATTTAGCTTGATATAGGCATCTGGTATTTTAGGCCAAACAATTAAAGATTTGGCAAACAGAAGAAAACTGTATCTTTTAATAGAAAGTTTTACCTAATTTTAAATCCAGATTTTGTTACCTACCATAGCTTTATAAGCATCTGAAACAGGAACACAGAATCAAAATCCAGCAGGGGAAAAAAAAAAAGAAGACAAAAAATTTGGAAAGGTAGAAAAATATATGCAGCAACACTGTTTTTAAAGGAGATGTCCAAATAAGCAAGCCTTACTTCAAACATGCCAAGACCTGCATTATATCCTAGATCATGAGATATTATTTCTGCTATGAACAATATTTGACGTCTAGCAAAAGGACTGAAATTCCTTTTCACATGAAAATAAAGCACAAATATAAGAAGGAACTATGATTAGCCAAGCTTCCAAAGCAATATTAAGAGCAATTTGGAAAGATCATCTAATTAAACAACACAGATATCACCTTCTGAAGAGCATATCTACCAATAAAGTCACTAGGGCATGGAATAAGTCAGCTGATCAAGATTTACAGGAAACTCTTGTATAGGGAATGCTTGTGAGATTAGTAATGATCCCAGGTGATTAATAAACTAAGGAGATATTGCAGCTGCTTGAAATTTTCAGCTAACACATTTCAGCCACACAGCCACAGGTGTATCTGTGTTGGAAGAGGACATGCGCAGCCTTGCGTGTATCACAGCAAATCCATATGTGGCCCAGACCACTGCTTCATTACTGTATTCAGCTGTGTTGAAACGGGTATCTACCGTGGAGATTCAGAGACATACGAGAAACACTCCTCATGTCGTGTTCTCTTGTCTTTTACATAAGCACGCAGCTGGCAGGATTAATTCAATGCGTTTACAATTAGTTGCATGTGTAGAATCTTAGAACCAAGTATTTCTGTCAGAATATGTCTAGCAAAATTGAAATGTGTCATTAAAGGATGAGAATTTTGCCAATTTTCTGGTAATTTTTCAGGATTCTGGAATTCTGTGGGAAAGGAAAAGTTCAAGGTTTCTATGAGATGGAACATTTTGTGCAACTTTTTCCATTGATTTTTAAATTTTCTGTTCAGTTCCATTTTACAAAACAAAATTGAAACTCAACATGGAGATTGAGTATTTCTGTTTTTCATAACTGTGTGTTTCTCATAACCTGAAGCAACAATATGAATCTATGAATCTTCTTTCTTGACAACATACTCCTCTGAGGCAGAATTAAGCAACATTTTGAAGTCTTGAAATCCTTCCAAAAATGAAATAATTTTTGTACACATACATTCAAATTATGTATCTATATTATATATGTGCATCTAAAAATATATATTATTTTATTTAACAAATTGAAATTTAGGTTCTCCATCTTTGAGGATTATGAAAAGAAAGGTGCTTTCTTTCTATCTTCTAATCATGAACTGACAGGTTTACCTTTAAGCCTGTGTGTTAGCTGTTCAACTGTGAATCAATTCACCCTTGGTTCCTTGGGGAGGAAAAAAAGGTCCTCTGTGCCTATTCACGCCCACTCATTACCCACTCAAAGTGTCTCCTGGAACTGCACATAGCTCATTGAGTGGGAAATCTCCCCCTGCCACCCTGTAGAGAAGAGGAGGCTGCAAGGGCGGAATATAAAAAGCAAGGGCAGCCCTAGGATCAACAGGATTTTTGTGATGGTTGCAGGCAGGATGTGAGCAATACTTGAGCCACTAGCACAGAATAACAACCCTATGTCTCACAATTTGATGTGTCTTTCACCCTCCCCAGTCAGTCCACCCACACAGAATCTGAGTACTTGGGCCAAACACTTCCAGTGGATGAGTGCTCAAATTCTGCGCACCTGCCTGAGGCCTCACTCAGCATAAATCAGAGCCAGCTCTACAAATGCTCTCCCGAACCAACCTTCACGTGGTCAGTGGGCGCTGCAGACCTTGGTTTGGCTGGTGCAGAAGCCCTTATCCTTAAGTAGAAAATATCTTTAAAAAATATGAACCCGCTTACTTTGTCACAGTTGTGATGTAAATTGAAATTGCTACAAGCCAGGCACATTCTGAGGTGGAATTTCAGCACCTCACTTATCTCAAGCAAAATGTAGTACTGGCAGCTAAAAAACAAACATCTGCCAATTCAAATAGACTGGAGAAATAATGTACTGAAACACAAACACCTTCTGACAGTTTAGGGAGTCTGGGCAGAGCTGGTAGCAGCAACTACAGCTGAGCTGCCCATTGCCTACCATTATAAGACACTGTTTTAAGTTGTTTATAAAACTTTGCCAAGCTTTAACTGTTTGGGCTGAATTTTCCCAGACAAGCTATCTGTCTTAGGCTGACTTATTTTGGAAAGTTTCATTAAAATGGTTCAATCATTTGCAAATCATTTAGACAAAAGTGCAATGTTACGTTCCTGCTAAAACATAAATAAACTGTACAATAGCTTTGCTGAGAAGTTCTAAGGTACTTGTGCTTTGGAAAGGGAACTTCAGAACTGCCTCAGCATCCAGGACATGCCTTTTGCTGTTCCTGTAAAAATCCAGATACATTTTGCCAGGACATAAACTTCTTCAAAAGTTTAGGGGTTTTTGCGCTCTGTACATGCTTGGTCAAGACTGGTAGTTGAACTACCACGAGATCACATTTTCCCAGAGCACAATCCCACCCTCATCTCCTCCTCCAGCACAGCTGTGGCAAACTGCATGGGGAGACACTTTCACCTGTAACTAGAGCTCTGGTTAATTCAGGGTGTAAAGCTCAAAGCCAACAGTTTACAGTCAGTCTCAAGGTGGGCAGCCAAAGTTTCTGTCCCACAAACAGTACAAGTTAGAGGCTCTGCACCAACCTCAGTGGTCTCAAATGAAAAAACATATGGGGCAGCTTCATACGCCTTTGAATCAGGTCCACTATCAGCAGGTCTCTATTAGGGAAAGACCACACAGACACATGCAGATGAAGCCCGATGCTCTATTTATATGTTGTATTAGTCAAATAGATATTAGTAATAAGGAGTTGGAGTGGATTAGCACAGTGCTGTGCCTGAGCTACTAAATGCAGCATCTCTGTAGGTCATATTGGCATGGGCCTAGAAAGCTGCTAATGCCAAAGCAGCTGTTTGGTTCCCAGGTCAGAGGTTGCTTGTATGTGGCCACCTTGAAGCTTGGACAGAGGAATTCAGGAGTGCTTTCATGCAGCCATATGTACCTGTCTTTCACATCGTCTCTCCACACCCTGTACTGTGGGTTAGTGTGGAAGTGGCTTGGACTTAGCTCTGTAAGGATATCTGGTGACCTAGAAGTTGAAAGAATCTTTAGCCAATGTCTTTGAAACAGAAGTATTTCAGATGAATTGTACTGCACTCTGAAGGAGACATTTTAAGTCACTGACCAGAGACTGTTTTTTCATGGCAGCATTGAAGAAAATAATCTTTCCTCATTTGAATGTTGAGCTTAATTGGATGTTTTGCTATTTCCTAAATCATTTGTTTGTTTGACTTGTGATAGTCTTCTTTTATTGAAGAAGTATCAGTGTGATTCTGAGTTTTTCAGTACTCAAAAATGCTTCAATTCAGCCACAATTTATTAGGCGTGGATCAGATCTGCCTGGTTTAGGGTCTGTGATTTACCCTACTGGTACCAAATTAGACATTTCTCAGGGTTTCCTGGCAGTTTTAAAATGAATGACTATGAAATTGTTCTCCAGTTTTATTTTGAAAAAAGATGAGTGACACCATTGAAATACTATCTTGCATGGTGTGTGGGAAAGGTTTTACTTCTATGGCATCTTCTCTTTGTTGATCATAAAGAACTTCTCTAAGATCATGAAGTTGTCGTTCTAAATAGCCTATAAGGCAGAAAACATGATCTCTATTCCTTGGTTACAGGAATAACATTTGTGGACTTCTTTGAAGATCCGTGCAAAGGCAATGGGAGGTCTTACCTCTTGGTTGCCACTGCCATCACCACACTACCATTCACCTGAAAAATGTACGCCTAGTGATTTACAAGACAGGAAAAATGTGGATTTATTGTGTGCATCATAGCTCTGCTGTAATGGTAGTTCTCCAGTAAAAGTGTGAGGTTACTTTGATGTATCATGGCACAACATGACAGGCAGTAATTTATGTCAAATGGCATTAGATCTAAGAGGTCAAAGGTAAAATTGTGTCTCTGCAGTGTATTTCTCTACTTAATTAGTACCTGCTAGACAAGACAGATAGGACCTGAAAATGTGTGATAGTGTCCTGGTCTTGCACAAGCCAGAACTAAAATGGGTTTCGAGGACTGGTTGCAGTCACATGACTGGGACCAGTTGTTTAGAGGCATCACTTGCTTCAGCATCCATTGACATAAGTAAATCACATGCTGTAGTGTGCTGTTGAGCCTCATTTACCTGAGTTCATATACATATAGATTTTTTGGTACTGATTGCTGGTTTGAAGCTGGTGTTCACAGGGAGAAGAATCAAAGAGGGAAAAGAGGCGAAAAAGATCAGCTAACTGGCTCACAACTGAATGCCAAGCTAGGCATAAGGGGACAGAGACATCTCTGTGTGTTAGTTTTTCTCTAATGAGCTGAAGAGCCAGAGATGTATATAAGGAATGGAAACTCTTTGTAGATCATTCCAAAGAAAACCAACATGGGAGAGACGGTCATCTGCGTCTTCCTTCCTCTGCCAAATCCCACATGGATGTAAGCAGACTGGAAAAAGGTGGATGCATTCTGCTGCTTAAAGAAGAGAAAAAAATTAGCAGACATGGCTATAATGCAGTCTTTGTACTGCAAATGACTGAGGAGAACAGGGTACATGCAGGATTCACATGGGCTGCCGGGATCAACAGTTTCTGGGAAGCCTTCGTCTATGTCTTAAAAAGAAAACCCAACTGTGGTGTGGGGGCAGCACTCTGAACTGCTTTGTGTCGTGCAGCTGGAGCCCAAGCCCAGCCAACGTTGTTCTAATTAGACGGTGCCAGAGAAAGGAAGGCAGATGATACCACCATTTCCCACCAACTTTGGCTAAATTCTGTATATAACCTTGAGTGCTAGACTTGTATTTCTTCTTGTCAGTTTTTAGCTGTCGTTTTTTCTTCCCTCCTCATTTATTTTCCCTATCTCTATTACGTTTTACTTCTACATAAGAAGATTTCTGCTTAGGCAGCCAATGTATCATGTAATGTCACAGGCCTGTAACCAGAACTGTAGGAAAAATTAATGCCATGTCATTACTATTTACTGATGAATAATGACAATTTCTATAAACACCAGAACTGGAAGTTTTGAATCACAATACTCTTCAGAATCCCCTCTTCCATCTTGAATCAACGTAACATCTTTTTTTTCCAGGATGAAGTACTATCAAAAATTTCTTATCTTTCTGACCCCGCTGTCCTGGGCTGAGCAAAAGTTTTTGACAAGATGTTGAAGAGCTCCATTTCTCTACCTGTTGGTTTTCGTCTATGTTGTTGGTTTTTTTGGGTTTTTTGATGTTTTTTAAAATTATTATTTCTAGAAATAAGACAGATTTTAATATGTCCTGTAAGTAGCTAGGGCTTTGAAAACAGAAATACAAGCTTTGTAAAAATGCAACATCAGCCTTATTTGGAAAAGATCAAAGTATTTGCTTTGCAGTGCTTGTGCTGATCAGGACCCTTTCACCTGAAAGGCAGCTTACCCCTGGAGGAGAAGACACCAAGTGGTTGGCTTTTTAGCCTAATACCGCCCCCAACTAGTATGCTGTCTTTTGAGAGATTGCATACAATCATTATCGTCATAAAGGGGATCAGAAGGTACCTGCTTAGTCTACCCAGACATGACTGCTAACACAGTCAACTTCTGCTGATTCTGCTCAAAACTAGGTATTAAATACTCAGGACATTCTTTCAAAAGATGGACTGGCATTTTCCTGGATATAGGAGAATGGTGGGCAAGTCACAGCAACTTTTAAAACATTGTTTTTCCCTAACCATATTAAGTCAGACACACAGAGCGTCATATTGGGAACCCACAGTAAAGGCACAGTGAGGACAAGCTTCTGCCTTAGGTGCAGCAGGATAACAGGATTGTTCATTCTGCTCTCATCATTCCTATCAACATTTTGAGATCTTCTTCAGCTGCAGTTTTCAACAGATACTACAAGGTACTTTTAGTGTTTAATTTTGAAAAAATCTGAGGTATGTGCTCATTTGAAGCCGTTTCTTTAGAATTTCCCCACTCAACGAAGTGCTTAAGCACATGTTTGGGGTTCAATAGTTTCATGTTAAGCATAGGCTTCCGTGCATTTGTGGAATTGAAGCCTCATAACTTAAGCATAGTACAAAGTTTGAAATCTGATATGCAAGTAGTATAGATATATTTAAAAAAACCTGCAATGAGTGCACAGGATAAGCATTGACTTGAAACTGAGATTTTATAGATATTGATTAAAAAGAAAAAAGTGAAGTTGTTTTTTAAAAGTTAGGCACAGTAAAGTCAAGAGAGAGCTATAAAATATCATGTTCCTAGTAGCTGACCCTTTTATTTTCCATTACTACGTTGGCAGCAAAAAAAAAAAAAAAAAAAGAAGAAATACACTGGTGTATTTCTTCTGAGCAACAAGAAATATGTTCCATCCCACAGAGCCCAAATTCACTGGTGAAGGACTGACAAACTGAAGGAACCAACACTAACCAGAAGAGCATGCAGACTCATGATAAACGGTTTTATAAGTGATGGAATGGCTGAATTATTTATCCAAACTTTAATATTCCATGTCCTTACAAAAGCATTTTATTTTACAGAAAGAAAACAAAAGAAGCTATCAAAAGTTTTGCATCTGGAAAGCAAGCTCGCTTTCGAAAAAGTGAGTGCTATATGTACACTTAAATAAGGAACTTAAGTAAAGTGTATTTTTATACCTCATATGTACCTTTTCTAATGCTGAATGCTAATATAAGGGTTTATCAGAATCTTAATTAGTAATAGTGAGAAGAAAGAAAGAAGGAAAACCAGAATGTTCAGAGAGAATATAGAAAGCGAACAGGAAGAAGACAAATTTTATCTAAGTTATATGCCACCAGGGGAAAAGTTACCCATGAGTGTTCAATATTTTAGAATTTCCTGCCTTCAATACACTCGATTTCTCAATCCAAATATAATTAAACTACTTCATGTTATTTTCCCTTTCTTTCAGAAATGAAAAAAAAAGAAGAAAAAAAAGACCAATTAGGTTTGTGGAGCTTGTAAATAGCTTGAGAATCCAAGCAGATTTATTAAAAAATCTCACATGACAAAAGTTCCTGACTGAAAACTGTCCATTATATTATCAGAAAATTAAGCAATCCACCCTCCTCTCATTTTGTTCACATGCAGTATATGCCAATATTTTCTTACCAGCTGCACTAAACTTTACCAAATTAACCATTTTGTCTGAACAAATTTTCGAGACATAATTGTTAAATTTTGTGCTTATTTTTGGTTTTCTGCTATTTTTGTAGACACAGATCAATTAAAATCCACTTAATTGTTATTTTATTCTGAGAAAACACAACTTCCATTACTCTTTTCTAGCTTTCAACAATCATATTTCATGATAAATACACCTTTTTTTTCCTGAATATCAGCCAATTATATACACAGTAAATTTTCTTATGCCATTGTTAAATAGTATTTTACTTTTGTCCTAATTTTGCTGTTTCAATGCAATGGAGTGTAAATTTGAAAATTAAGTCCCAACAGCAAGAAAAAAAGTCACTCAGATGTGAAATGTCAAAATTATAGCTGCTTCTTGCAAAAGAGATGACTTATTAGAGGTTCTCACTGTTTCTCATGCAGCAGCAGCCAAAAGAATCCACAACAGAAAATAGATGAATAGAAATGATTTTTTAACTGATCCTTTTCCTTTTAGCTATTAGGTAAGGATTTTCCAAAATGAATGAAGCCATTGTTGAGCTGCCCTTATATTTCTGGCTTGTTTTTATTTTATTTGATTTTTGGGGGATTTTTAGGAAAGGTTGGGGAGAGAAGCAGTGTTCAGGATGAAACCACATAGCTTTCAAAAACAGGAGAACAATCTGCTCATATATAAACACAGTGGGTCCTTTCCTTAAGAATAAAGGTACAATAAAACAAACAAAACAAAGAAATTATTATTCACCTATGAGAATGCCACCCACTAAGTCAACCAAACAGCTCTCCCCAGCATAGATCTGACTCCCTGACAATCCAGCTCTGTGTCAAAAGGATAACCTCAGTAAAAAAATCTAAGCTCTATCCTCCACGGTGCATGAACATATACAAACCATCTATTTACAGATGTTTGAGGAAGTCAGCGACAATGTCCTGAAAAGGTATGGTTTAAGTCTCGCCAGGTGGAATTTCTAAAGAGCTACTTGGACAAATTTTTGAAAGCAGTCAGAGCTTGTCTGCACCATCTAAGTGGCATCTGTGGTCACAAATCAGCCACATATTGCTGGTCAGGAGCCCTCTGCCACTAAAAAAATCTGCTTTCCTGGCATATCCATGTCCCTGCCAGGCAATTGTTCCCCTTCCCACATGCAGCCCAACTGGGCCAGTGCTGCTGTAGAGCCATTTTGCTCAGTCACAAGTAGCTGTTTGTAGCATTAATTAGTCTTAGGTCTGGGACTGACCTTCATAAAACCCTGGCTGGCTGATCTCCTCCCCTCACTGGCAACTGTAAAGCAGAGCACCGCTTGATGCAGAAGACACCGTCACCCGCTGTGCCTTCATCATCCTTCTGTCAGAGGTAGCTGTAAAGGATAACTCCTGGTCACATCAGTCGTACCCAGAAGCAGAATTCCCAGAGGGGTAAAAGGAGGAGGGAAAAAACTACTCTTGTATTGAAAAAGAAGCTTTCAAGGCATGGGACTGGATGGCAAGGGGACCTATTTAATAATTTTAAAAAATTGTTGGCATAAACATTTGAAACTTTTTTTTCTCCAGTGCTCCAAGGTCTCCATTAATTTGATTCAAGCTTACCAGGAATTTTTTTGTGGGGTTGGTACAAGCACATTAAAAATCAACCCAAAAAATTTTGGGGGGAGGGTACAAAGTACAGCTAGAAAAATTAGATCAGCATGAGGCTGAAATTTAGCTTTAAAGACTGG
The DNA here is from genome assembly GCF_963921805.1 of Phalacrocorax carbo. Lineage (NCBI taxonomy): Eukaryota > Metazoa > Chordata > Aves > Suliformes > Phalacrocoracidae > Phalacrocorax > Phalacrocorax carbo. Next base: position 36,413,399 of record NC_087514.1, on the reverse strand, counting down.
GCAGTGCTCACTCATATGCCATTTTACAAACAGGCAACTACATGAGCCTGGACATTTCTGGTATAACTCTGCTGAGCAAAATGCATATGCCGTACCAGAATCTTTGCAACTAACAGGGATCAACTCTCAATTTTACAGGGACTTACACATCTCCATCCAATTTATAAACCTACCTGAGTGCTTAAATTTTCAATACATGTTGTATATTAAAAAGCAGAGAGCACTGACAGCAGATATGGTTTCTTGTCCTCTTTTCCCCTCCAGAATCTGGAGGGTCTTCCACATTGGGCTTTGTTGTGACATGCAATGGTAAAAATTAGGTAGAAGCAAGGCAGCCAAGCCCTGGCAATATTGACTATTGATCCAGCTGTACAGAGTCAGATTACTTGGAAAACAACCCTTCAATTTTTCACTTCAGTGACGCTGCAGGGTAGTTGCTTTTAGGATCATTACTCTTGTCTCTAAAATACAGGAATGTGAGAACGTGTTTGAGTAAATTCTGAACCCATTTGAACTTTGTGGGTTTGAAACTTAGTCCTAGAGTCAAATCATTGCTTTCCATGAACACGTCACCTCCACAGCTAACCAGGGCATTCACACCAAGACTGTGGTTTAGCTGATCCATAAATCACCCATACATCATCATAATGCTGTAATAAATGTACTGAGAAATACCCACTTTGCCAACACCTTATCACATATGAGAGTTGCTTTAAGGTAGGAAAATCCAGAAGGCACATGCTTCCTTATTATGTTAATTGGCAAATAAATTATTGTCACTGATGTGCTAGCAAGGGATGCCAGAACCCTGTCTCTTTAGCAAAGCAGCTCTGCAGTGAAGAGTATAGGCACTTACGCAGCGTTGGATAGCAGGAGCTTTAATCTTAGGGGCAGAAGCTGAACAGAAAACAGCCATAGGCCAACTAATGTACAACTTGCCTGCACTCATGAATTTTCCTTTCATTTTTGTGTCCCACAGTATTCTAGACAAGGCAGAAAGGTCTCACACAAGGGGAATATTAAAGGTAAGAGTGGCCTTAACCCACAAAAACTGCAAGACCCAAGTAGCAAGAGTGTGGGCAAGCCAGACATTCAGTAATGACAAGAATCACGAGCAAGGAAGGTTGTGTGGACATTTTGATTGATGAAGTTAGATAGAGGAAGGTTTTCTCCAAACATTTTTTCTTCCTTTTTTCATGTCTAATTGCAGTTAACTCAGCCTCTGCAATGAAATAGTCCTTTCCCCTTGCTGTTTAAAGATAATAATGAGATGTGGCTTTTTCTTTGAGGATTAGTGCCATCTCTGAGAACTCAGTCTCCCATATCTCAGCAAACCAGATCAGCCAAGTCTAGTTTTCATTGGACCATTTAAGGAGATTTTTTTGGAGAGGACATCAACACAGCAGGGACACTCCTGAAACAGATACCTTGAAATAGAGATATAAATATTATGAAATATATTGAAATAAAAATGAAATGGGTAGAGTTGAGGGAGCACAGCAGTGCATTGTAAAAGGGAGAAACAAGCAATAAGATGGATACCTCTTTTATACACAAGTCTAGAAAGGATACTTGATGGAACTGAACCTTGGACAAGACCTCAGTCTCAGTAGGCAGCTGGGCTTATGACAGAAAGCAGGCCGTGATTCTGAGACTGAGCTGGCTTAACTTCTGAAAAACATAACAAAAAATACTAAAGGAAGAAAATAAAGAATGACAAAAGAAAGCAAGCTTCAGGAACGGAGAAAGTTTGTCTCAGACAGCAAAACAATCCTTAAAATCAAAGAAGGAAAATATTTAAATTGTCTTCCCAGTCTCGGGTATCCTGAGCATGTGGAATACCCTCAGAGGAAAGAACAAGTGGCTGTCAAGATATGAACTCTGGCTCAAGAAATTGTTGTTTTAGACCAGTGACTGCTGGAAGGTGGGAAGGTATGTCAGACAACAATCCCTCTGTGTTCACCCTATTTGTTATAGTCCTTCCCTAAGCATTTGCTGTTAACCACTCTCAGGGACAGATTACTAGACAACGCAGACCTTCAGTCTGACCCTGTGCTGTACCTCTTTGCTTTTAAGACCAAAAAGTTATGCATGAAATAAACCCAAGCAGCAAGGATTTAAGCAAAAGTGGACATAGTGTCTAGATATTTGGATCTATTAAGAAGTGTATGATCAAAAGCCAAATCCCTGCTGAGGAACCAAAATTGATGAGATCAGTCCAGACACAGGGTTCTAATTCAGCTCGGCTTTCACACTACAAGTTGTAAAGTAATTTATCACTGAAGAAACCCACATATTTGTATTGCATTAGCTGAAATTTCCCATGAATAAAACAAAGGATTTTATTTTGTAACTTTCCTTCAAACATAAGAAGTCTCAGAGTAGTCTCCCGTCCCCCATAAAATGAAGAACAAAGATTAATTTTCAATTTATGCAGTAATTTTTACAGTCAAGCATAGCAAATAAGGTAACAGATTTTCCAGATGTCCAGAGCTCCGGAGGCGCTATTACCAGGACTAGGCTGCCCTCTCTTGTATGGAGGGAGATCTGCACCTGAAGGTAGCGTTTCAGACTTTAAATACAGGCGAGGCTGCTGTGCTCTACACAGGAGGAGAGGTGGTATAAAATGTCCGTTCTCACACCAGAACTAATCAAATGAGGCTATAGTGTCATTATGGAAAGCTGATCCTGTTAGTAATTAATATACTACTGACGTTTCTAGAAAATATTTCATTTCAGGCATTTCATCTCTGCAGGTTCACCAGTTAACACAAAGTTCCCTCCTTGCAGACTGCACAGATTATCTGCAAAGCTTATCTACCTTAAATACAGACGCTAAAATATACCCTACAGAATCCTATGTGTTTCCACTTTAGAGGGACACTGGAAGATCTAAACTTTAACTACCTCAGCTGTCCTTCTTTCAGCCTTGCTCCATTCCCTCTATACAATCCCATAGTCAGTCATGACTCCTGTTAGAAACCTGCTGAATCCTAACCCCTTATGTGCTGTGAAAAGTAACAGGACACTCCATAAATGGAGAGATTTGCCCCTTTCTTCTGCAACACTTTGTTTTTACTTGCTGTACAATAGCAAATCAGAAAAAAAAAACCAACAAAAACCAGTAAAGCTGTCTGTTTGGGTCATTAACCTTTTTAATTCTTCCTAAAAAATGAAGGAAAATTAACTTTTTTCTTTCTTAGGTCAGAAAAGGTGTTAATTTCTATGGTGAGTTCATAGACTTAGTTCCTCTGTTCTTTTAATTTTGTCATACAGGTAAAAGTCTTCCCACCCAGTTGGAGATGCTGAACAAACAGAGTGTATGAAGAGTTTTCTGTTACTAGTGATAATTTCTCTAGCTCTTGACTAGCTTTATGGTGGAAAAGGTGTATTCTTAGGGATTGCATCTAACAGTCTTTCCTCTGTGTAAGTATATGATGTATTATGACCACTATGTCTTATACCTCTTCCTCAGTTAACTCATTTTCATTAATCTCCTGGCTACTGCCCCAGGGTGCTCCTATCATCCTTAATTTAATCCTAAAAGCTGGTAGACTGACTGAATGGGATTTCAAGTAATGTCAAAAGTTAAAATGGCAGCTCCTTAGGTAAGCAGCAGCCAGAACAATCTAATAAATATCCTATTCCAAAGACAGGCTTTGTGCTACTGAACGAAGACCAGAAATATAAAAGAATCAACTAGCACAAATCCTCTGAATGCTTCAGGCAAGAATGGGAGGTTTTGTTTGTTTTTTGCTGTGATGCCCAGCACATCTGACTGAGACACAGGGGCAGAAGGTATTCATACATGAGACACAGGTAGGTAGAGTAGAAGAGCTACAGCACAGGCAGTGAACCGAACCTTGACTTCACACCCCTAAAGGCCTGGCCAGCATGGCTGTGGAAACTTGGTGGTAATAGGTCATTAGCGACTACCTCCCACCTTGAACCAGGGGAGCCAGAAAGGAACTGTGGAATCACAGTTCCCTCCTTGGTCTTCTAAGGCAGAGAACGCAGTCTAAATCTAGACCTACTTTGGGAAAATATGAATAAAATGGCAAAACCTGCAGTGATTTGGGCGTTCTCAGTGGGAAAACAGTTCCCCACACACACAGCCCTTCATTTTCCCCAACAACAGTGTCAATTAATGTTCTGTATGGCTAAGCATTTGCTTTAACCACACTGCTTGTAATTAGCAGTGTCTATTAATACTAGGCATCTGAGACCCTCAGGGTTTGAGTAAAAAGTGCCAGTGCTCAAGTGTTTATGAGCAGTTCATATACAGCAGGAAATTTCTTGTTTTTCTTGAACAGTTGCCCTGTCTCTACTTGCCAAAAACTGCATGGTGAGTAGTCATTACCCAATTTAATAGAGATGTGGGCTAAAATTTCTGCTACCTGGTTTTACACATAGGCTGTGGTTAGAGGGGAAAACAGAGAAAAGTCTCATTGCTTACATGTTGGTATGTAATTTAAGTGAAAGCAAGAAGTTTAAATAAGTCACTCTGTGTCTACCATCTTAAAGTAGGCTTTTCAATTCCTTGGAATGCTTTGGATTAGTGATAGATGGGAACAAATCCTGCAGATCCTACTATCATCAATTTTTGTGGCAATTCAAATGCTACTCTTAAGATTAATTTCGCCTTTCACATATATTACTAGTATGGATTTTTGTTCTGATGATAGTTTCATTTTGCAACACAAATCATTAAAACAGAGGAGCTTTGTCTCCTCCCTTTCTTTGTGTTGTATCTGTAAAAAATGGCTTCCACACCTTCTTGTTCTCTGTATTTATGATAATTTTAAAGTGTTGGGTTTTATTCAAGCTGAGAATGAGTTGATGCTAATTCACCGGGAACAAAATAACTTCACCGCTATCCTGTTCACCCTTGTGCTCTACTCACAGGACCACAAACACCTTATGAAGACAGGCATTAATATTGTGCTATCAGTTGGGTATATCATCATGCTGTTTGTTCTTGCATAGTTTCAAGCCTGTATTTTCAGTTTGTTTACATCTCTGCTCAACAGACTAAGAATTAGGTGAGTTAACTGAGCTTAGTGCACAAGGCTGAGGGCAGTTTACTACCCAGCACAATGTCCCTTAGAAAAGAATGGCAGAAATGGAAAAGAAAGTTTCCTGAAGAGTGAGACAGCCTGTCTCCAACTTCATTTTATAAAACTCAGCCCTCCATCAAGACATCATCTACATGGTACAGATAAAGCCTATATGGAAAAAGAATTTGCTGTAGACTTCTTTTTTTATTTACCTTGCATCTGGATATTTGGAGTCAGTCCATTTTGGTTATTTTAAAGTGTATCATTCTTCATATATAAAAATCCAGGGAAAGTTTTATTTCCCCCAAGCTTTAATAATACTCATGTTAAGTGTTTTTCAGTGTGGCCATAGATATTGAGAGGTTTTTGTTTGTAACAGCACAGAGGGAATGAAAGACACAGATTTGGTAGAACACTAACGGGTATGCACTCCCCTCATTAATTAGTATCACTTATATACATGCCAGTCTCGTAGAAGCAGTAGAGAAATACATACTTTTTTCCTGTTTCAAAGAGCACCAATCAGAAACCAACAGAGGCAGAAATCCATTTCAAGTTGGTAGTGTTGACTTCTAGAGCAATTATAGCAAAACCAGAAAATATGAAAAGTGATTTAAGAGCTTCAACATATAAACATGCAGAACAAAAACACACTAGGCTTCTTCCACAGAATAGCTCAGCATTACAGCAAGGGTATTCACATTTACAGAACATAAAAAAAGAAAAAAAAATGAAAAGGAAAAAAGCAAATGGAAGGAAGGGAGGAAGGGAGGAAGAGAGGGAGGAAGAGAGGAAGAGAGGGAGGAAGGAAGGGAGGGAGGGAGGAAATTTGCTTGTCACACTGCCAAAATAAAATATTTCAGACACCACAACATGTTGATGCAAATTCATATTGTGTGATCACTACTTAGAAGGGAAAACTAACCCTATTTTCCTATACCTATGCAGTCAAAAACTGGGCATAACATTTCTGGTTTTTTGCTAAAAGAAACAAGCAGTAGTATGTGAGGGCATTTGCTAGATGGCTGTCTGGAAAGAAATTACTGAGGCACAGGTTACTTGTATTCATTTGCAGCTTAGAGCTGGTCTCCTCTACGGATGTTTTCTTCCCTGCCCAAACAGGCATTAATTATTGACCTAAAGACAGATCAGAATGAAGGCTTGATGGCCACGAGGGCAACTGGTCAGTGGTGCAGCTTCTCCTGCATGATAAGAGAAAGACTGGATTTATATCACTGAGGACAGCAGGAGAAAGAGGTGGAAGATGGAACAGCATCAAATATGTCTGTTATTCCTGGCAGGCCACAGGGGGCTCTGGGGATCAGTGCCTGAGGGTAAGTGGGATAAGGATTAGTAAAATAGCTGGGAAAGGATAAGAGCAAGATTTACGTACTTTTTCTGTACACCCTGGGAGTAGTAAAAAATAAAAACATACTTTCAACCTCTGTTTCCCTCCTTTCAACCTATTTTTCCCTCCTGCAAAGTTCCCGGAAAGCATATAGTTACAGGTGATGGAGAAGCCTTGCTAGCAAAAAGAAATAAATTAAAAAAAAAAAAATCAAGGTCTATTGAAAAAAGGTGAACCCAAGAGTCAGGGCTGAATGGCTTGGCATAATGCACATATTTTTAATAGCTGCTGCAACAACTGCAAAAGGTAGTGGTGGATTTGTCATCTCTTGCTGTAATCAGGTGGGGACCAATTCCTCTCTGGAAGATAGGTTTTAGTCAGACTAATCTCTGTGGAAATGGAAGTAGGTAAAAGCCCACAATTTATGCAGTCAGGTGAGAGATGCTAGTGTGTCTTTTTTTAATGTAAACTGTTTAAAGGTGAAAGAAATGGCAAGAAAACCTAGACCCAGCCTAACTACAGTGTGGATAAATAGTATTTACCCATGAGTTTGGAGAGTGGAATTGCTTTTCATGTTGAGATTTTCCTCCTCCCTAAGCTTCTAAACTCTAAATTCTAATTCTAAAGGGAAAGAAGATGATTCCAGGGGTAAAGAAAAATATTCAGGAATTTCTTAAGCTAGCAGAGGTGAAAAATAGAAGCTACAAGCAGAAATATTGTGAAATGTCAGTGTGTATAGAAAAAACAATGGTACAAAAGACACAGGTAACTGGCTGCAAGAGTTTTTCATTCCAGCTATAACAATAATTTCCATCTTAACTTCTCTATGGCCTACAAGAATCTAGCAGACTTTCTGCTCTCCCAAGCCACTATTACTATTAGAGGTCATTTAACTTTCTAGCAAAGGCAATATGGATGACACTGGACCCTCCTCCCTGAAAGTGGATTTTGATGTACATTAACAGGTGTTCTGAAAACCCTAAATTGTCATAACTGTAATTCATCAAATAAAGAGAAGGCTTGGGTATCAGAATAGTACTACAAGCACAACAAAAAAACATTTCACTTTTAAATTTCTATAACTCACAGAGCCTTTTGTTCTTCAAGTTGCTTCATATGAGGATGGAAGCCGCAGGGAAATAAATCTAGTTGTCTGACCATGGATTAAGACCTGGAATGTGCAAACAAAGGAATTTTTTATGTCTTTGACCACTTGAGAAGCCAAATTCCCCCAGATGCCAACCTCTGCGCAGCTGAAGACTTTATCTACCTTTACCTTTTTTTTACTTCTGTGTAATATATTTCTAAAATGTTCTTTCATATATGCCAAATAGAAGGGTAAAATTTTTGTACATATGCCTTATTGGGGAAAAAAAAGGAAATATCTTATTATGTTTTATGTACGATATATAATTAATATAATTGCAAACAAAAAATTGTGTTAATTTAGATAATAATTTTGAGAAGGATTTCACACATACAAGTGATTCAGATATCAGAAAAGTTTCATTACTTGTGTCTATTTTTAAGTAAAGTACTTTGGATTCTTAAGCACTGAGAGGCTGGTTTTTAAAGCAATTTTCTCCCTCCTCAAAATGAAATTAATTGTTTTCTCATTGCGATGCTGCCCTTACCAAACGTATGGACCAGATAAAAAGGAAGGATGAAGACTGTACTAGTTCAGACTGGCAATTCAGTGCAGTTTATTAAAACAAAACTTTGTACAGTGGGATTCGGTACATCTTAGTGATATATGCAGGCACTATTATTTTCTATCCCCAGCATTTTAAGTACTTATTTTGAAACATGTTTCTTTGATTAAGGAAAAGCTGTTTAAAATTATTTTGGAGTTTTTGAATATATCCTTTCTCAGATTTTTTTCTCTCCTGAATGATGGGGTAATGAAATTTAGTATCAGCCGGTATTTTAAAACTCTAAAATAAGTGCTCTTGAATAAGTGTCACAAATAAAGCAAGTTGTGGCATGCTGTGGTGTAAAACTGTTACTGGCGTGAATTCAGGCAGAACAACGTTACATCAGGCCATGAAGTTTCGCTTGTATGAGTTGCATGGTTTAGTCTAACTGAGCAAAAAACATAGCTCTTTTTACCTCAGGTTTCATAAAATGGCAAGATATGAGCATCGGAGTATTCAGAACTAAGCCCCTTAAATTATTACATTCTACTCCCTTTCTTTGCTTGAATTCTTCCAGAATTCATGAAATAAGAACCAAATGATTGGGCAAATTACTTCCACCTCCAGTTAAATTTCACATGCTCACATGCTGGTCGTACCATTTTCCCCATTCAGCCTAAAGGCATCCTTTCGAAGGATATTTTTCATCATAACAAATCCAGTCTCCTCAGAAAAATGCCTTCACATCAAGTGCCCATTGACATAAATGGTGAACTGCTGGACGTAAAGGATTTCTCTAGGTACAAATGAGTGTGGAAATATGTTACTGTTAAGCTTAAAAAAGGTCATACAAGTACATTAATGCTCTAGCATGGTTTGATTCAAACACATTGGCCTACACATGTTCATGCATGTGTGCATGTCTATATGTGTGGCACATCAGCTACTTGGAGTTGCTGATAGGCAATTTCACCGAGTGTAATCCTTTGACACTAAGGAGAAGCTTGTTAACACATCCCTTCCTCCCACTGCCCCAGCAAGCCAGAAGGAAGCTGGATCTCACACTTTCACCATGGCTCTTGGACATCTCTCTCTCAGAAAGCAGGCACACAATGTTGTCCACCATCACTATGAGATCCCTTCATGCTACCATGTTTTGGAGGTGCTGCAGCTTGGAAGTATCACTGCCTCTGTCGTGCAAGGTGGGTTATGCCTGCTAGGTATAAATAGGAATGGTGCAGTGTAACTGAACTCTAATTGTATACCTACCATGTCCCAGCAAAATAATTTACATTAGTGACAATGACTTAGACTTCCTTATTGAATCTGAGGGTATGAGGTGGTTATTGCTTGTTAAAACCTGTCCTTTCAAAAAGCCATGCTTTTACACAAGTTCACCACCCTCTGTACATACCTGAAGCCAATTCTGCTGCTTTTTTGAGGGCCATCAGCAACAGCACTGTTGAGTCAAATATGGCAAGTTCCCAAGGAGCAAAGGGGACAGACTCTTCTAGCTTCTAGCTTCAAAGAAAGCACAAAGGGCTTCTGAAATATTCTGTAATAATTTCCTGTAACTGTTTCATCACTTTGGTTATGCACAGGAACAGGTTTATATTCTGAGAATCTACTGGGTCCAAGGCACTTTTGGCAGCCACAGTTTAGGATGTTCTACTTCTGAAGAACACAGATGAGAATCCACAGCTAATACCTTGAATAGCATACTGAACATTTTCTTGGCCTCTTCTTGCTTTCTTGGATTAAAACTGAAAAGAAAAAATATTCAAATGAGCATTTAAACCCACAGCAGAATTTATTATAGTGGCTGAATGATTGCTTCAGGCAACCTTAAATACCAATATATGTAAACAATCCCTGCTCTGTTTAGCTGATGTATAGTCCTGAATTATAAAAGTTTATTCTGGGATAAAATGTGCTTTCACCCTGGGGTCCGTTGTATATGGTAACATAGAACAGATATGGAGAGACTGAAACTGGGGGGAACTGTGTGTCAGAGACATGAGACTCTGCGGTGATAAATTGATTTGGAAGTAATATATTCTGTCCCTTTCCAAGATGAAGGTTGGTCTCCTTTTTCTATCCCCAAGAATCCACCTAAGAAAACTGGAAAGAAAACAACAATTCCACATTTTCTCAGACACCCTTAGTTATCAGCTGACCAAGGCTAACAAGACCTAATGAGGCAGATGAGAGAAGGGCTTGTACATCCTGAATCACCTTCCAGTCAGGGCAACCCAGCCTTTCACTTCTGAGTCTTTCATAGACTATAAGAAGTGGGCTTGCCTAAAGGGTCTCACTCCCAGCTCTATAAGGGCTGTTGCAATCTAAGACAGTCAAGATCTTTAGACTAAACCTATTGCCTATGGATAAAATCTACAACTCTGCCTAGATTTCCCCTTTTTGGAAGACAGTTTTCAACGAGGAAAAAGCTAGCCTCTAAGGCAAGATGTTAATGAAGCCATAAGGTCTTTCCGCTTCATGCCTGGAGAATGAGCATCCCCTCTCCTCTGTATTTTATCTGTGCTCCCGCAGCACAAGGAACATTATTTGCTCTATACTATTTGCTCTATAGGATTTCACTTGTTCAGGAAATTGCTCCTCAGCATCAGGGACAGGGCGGAGACTGACTTCAAGTGATGCACTATCAGGGCAAGATGAGTGATGAATTGGGTCCTTAAAGATGCCTGTTTTTTTTAAATCTTAAAGAAATAAAGGCAAAGAAGGTAGAATGCCTTTTCTCAGGAGCTGAACAAATTTGTTTCTCATGCATTAAAATTACCTTTTTTCCCCGCCAGTAAAAGATTTCGTGCTGGATCACTACTCCTAACATAAATTAAAAAAGCAGAAAGAGATAAAGTCTGAATGTGCTAAATTTTCAGAATGAATCCTATCCCACTGTTGACAAAAGGATTTTTGACAGCAAGATTTCATCCAAGTCAGTATTTCACTACTACATTTTCCAGGCAAGATAGATTTTAGCATATCAGCTCAGACCTGAACTGAAAAGGTGAAGGTGCAAGGAGTAATCTCAAGTTTCTGGGATGGTTACTTAATACGAAAGAACATAGAGACACAGTCATTCCAGGTGTCCTTGTAGTGCCATTTCCACTTTTTCTGCAGGCTGTACTGATCTGATAGCAGCAGATATCGCTCACTGCAGTCACTATATCTCTGTTGAATCAGCCTCTGGATACAGCAGGAAGAAAACACTTCTATATTTTTTATTGATCTGACACAGATCTGGCTTAAGAAGTGGTATTTCCCCTCTTCTATGTTCAGACTGTATTGCGTGTATTGTGTTTGGAGGGGTAAGACTGAAAACGCTACCTAGGATGAGTAGATGTGGGATAGGATAAGTTTTAATAGGAAAAAAGTTTTACTTCTTTCAGTACTGTGCAAGGATGAGCAGCTGTCAGAATGGACAAGTAGCAATGGGACAAATTTTATTTCTTTCATTCCTGTTCTTAAGGCAATATTGGGAAGACATATGAAGTGCCTTGTGCATCTGCTATGCTAGCCACTGCTGGAAAGTTGCCAACATCAGGACAGCAGGAATGGATGAGGCTTCGCTGCTATCACCTAGGCACACAGCCGAAAACAGCCGTGCTGTACAGTGCAAGACTACGTTTGACTCCTATCCCTCCCACCCCATGCACGTTCCCTGTGCTATTACTGCCATGTCACTGCAGTTGTCCTGGCCCCGACCCTTTTCAGAGCTGACTTTGAGAAATTATTCCTCAATGGATGTTGTGATGACCTGAAATCAAGTCAGCTTCACTTTTCCTCCCTCGATACTTTATTTGGGTATAAAACTAGTATTTAGCAATGAATGTGTAACACTGTGTTTATTCCAAAGTTCAGAAGGTTATGCAAAGGGGTTGATTCACGCGGGCCTCTTGTTGTACTGGAGCCACAGAAAAATCTCCTTCTCTCTTATGCAAGGCAAAAAAGGAGAGAGAGAACTAAAAGGCCCATTCAGTCTGTGACAACATCAGCACAGATTCTCCTACTTTGACTCTCTTTTGATAATTAGATATTTGATAATTTCTAATTATTGAAAGATACTCATAATAACAAAATATTACTATTGCTTTTACTTGTTTTTATTTTCTCCTACAAGGTCTGAATGGCCTTTGGAGCCAAAGACACACCTGAATACCATCAGGCAAGTACTGCGCCGAGAAATTAAAAGCCTGGGAAATAAGCGCACTCCCTGCCTCTCATTCCAACCGTAAGATATAGCTGTCGCTTTCCATACCGACCCTTTCATTCTAGATTACAAGCTTTCACTAGTTACCAAATAAAACAGGCAGTGTAAATAGAAGAATGCCTTGGGGGAGCCTGAGCTGAAAAAATACACCACAGGCAGGTGGCAGAGGCCAGGGTCAGCCCTAGCGCCATGTCCCCAGGGTCCTTCACCACAAGAAGATGTCCCCAGCCCTGTGGGGGGACACACAGGACCTGCTCAGGCAAGGACCACCCTACAGCTGTAAACTGGCCAGGGACGAACTCTGGTGCAGATAGCATGGTGCTCCCACCCACCATGGTGGCTCCCAGGCAGCCACGCAGTGCTGGACCCTGCGGTCTGGGAGGCTCCTTCACCTCCCATCTTCTTTTAATCCTTTTTATTTTTTGATTGGTAAGGCTATAATGTCAGGGAGGCGTGGCTGGCTGGCACATAGTTTGTGCCATGCTACATGAATCAATGTGAACATGTTCTTTGCGCTGCCTTCCTGCTTCTGTATTTTTTCACCGCATTGTCAGAATCGGCAAGTTTGGGGCGTACCAGAGCCCCGAATGTTGGCTGCTACGGGGGATCCGCGGTGCCTGCGGGCAGGGCTGTGGTTTCCCGCCAGACCCTTCAGCGGGAGGCTCCCCGCGCTCCCCCTCACGCCTCGCCGCCCCCAGGCTGAATTCAGACCGGTCTGTGACAGAAAGAGCCGCCACCGGGAGCCCCTCACGCCGTTCCTAACGCCGCTCCGACCGCTACCGGCCTCGCACCTTGGCGCGGCGGCCACCGGGTGGCGCCCGCGCCCCGCCTGCGGGCGGCTGCCCTGAGGCGTGAGGAGGGGCTGCCCACGGCGGCCATTACCCGCCCCGGCCAACGAAACCCGCCTGTTCCTCCTCTGCCCGGTGGGGCGGGACGCTGCTCCGCCGCTTTCCTGGCGGCGGGTGGAGTTCGCGCAGGAGGAGGAAGGGGGCAGCAAGGGCCCGGGGAGGCGGGTCTCTCACGCCTTGGGAGGAGGCGGTGAGAGCCGGCGGCTGCCGCAGGGCTCAGGGAGGGAGCGGGCAGCCGCTGGCCGGCACGGCGGGGCCCGGCGGGTCAGAGGGGCTCGCTCAGAAAAGCTTTAAAAAGAGACTTGTGCTGCCGAATGCCTTGAAAAGGGGTGCCCACTCCGTGTGGGGGATCCTGGTATTTCATGCTGACACTTTGTTAACAAATAAAGTAATGCTTAAAAGTGAGTGGACGAGCACGTGTAGCTAAATAGCATTCTGCTAGCACTTGTCCGTAGGCATATTTAACATTTTGGCTGAAGAGGTGTATACGTTCATCCTGCGCTGAGATCCTTCCAAATCTTTCTTCTGCCTGTAGGAGTCCAGACCCACCCTGGCCCTTTTGGAGGCATCTTCAGCCTCTTTATGAAGCTGTTTTTCTCTTTCTTCATAGAACCATAGAATTGTCCTGAGCTGGAAGGGACCCATAAGGATCATTGAGTTGGTCCCACTCCTGTCCCTGCACAGGACAACCCCACATTCACACCATGTCTCTGAGGGCATTGTCCAAGTTCTTCTTGAATAGCCTCAGGCTTGGTGCCATGACTGCCGCCCTGGGGAGCCTGTTCCAGTGCTCCACCACCCTCTGGGTGAAGAACTGTTTCCTAATACCCAACCTAACCCTCCCCTGGCACATCTCCCTGCCTTTCCCTCGGGTCCTGTCGTTGGTCACCAGAGAGAAGAGATCAGTGCCTGCCCATCCTCCTCCCCTTGTGAGGAAGCTGCAGACCATGATGAGGTCTGCCCTCAGTCTCCTCTTCTCCAGGCTGAACAAACCAAGTGACTTTAGCTGCCCCTTGTATGGTTTCTCCTCTAAACTCTTCACCAACTTCATGGCCCTCATCTGGACACTCTCTAGTAGCTTTATATCCTTGACATACTGTGGCTCCCCAAACTGCACACAGCACTCGAGGTGAGGCCACACCAGCGCAGAGCAGAGCGGGACAATCCCCTCCCTTGACCGGCTGCAATGCAGGGCTTGATGCACCCCAGGGCATGGTTGGCCTCTTGGCTGCCAGGGCACAGAGTTGGCTCATGTTCAACTTGCCGTTGACCAGAACCCCCAGCTCCCTCTCTTCAGAGCTGCTCTGCAGCCTCTCGTTCCCCGGTCTGTATGTGCATCCAGGGTTGCTGTGCCCCAGGTGCAAAATCCGGCACTTGCCCTTTATCGTGGTTCAGCCTCAGTCGGCAACTAAACACCACGCAGCCACTCACTGACTCCCCCCACCCCTGTGGGATGGGGGAGAGAATCGGAAGAGCAAAAGAACTTGTGGGTTGAGATAAGCACAGTCTAATAATTACAATAAAAAGAATAATTATAATAATAACGATTATTATAATAATGAAAATAATGATAATATAATAAAATGGAAAAGGAGAAAAAAAAAGAAAATAAAAAAACCCCAGAAACACAAATGATACAACCGCTCACCACCCGCCAACTGACGCTGCCTGTCCCCCAGCCGCAATTGCTTCCCGCCTCCCTTGGCCAGCTCTTCCCAGGTAACACACTGGGCATGACATTACATGATATGGAATATCCCTTTGGTTAGTTTGAAGCCACTCTCTCAGCTGTTCCCCTTCCCTTCCTGGCTTCTTGTGCACCCGGCAGAGCATGGGAAGCTAGAAATGTCCTTGACTAGTACAAGCACTACCCAGCAACAACCAAAACATCGGTGTGTTATCAATGTTGTTTTCATACTACATCCAAAGCACAGCACTATGCCAGCTGCAGTGAAGAAAATTAACTCTATCCCAGCTAAAACCATGACACCCTTGTTAAACTTCATACAGTTGGTGATGGCCCAGCTCTCCAGTCTGTCCAGATCCCTCTGCAGGGCCTCTCTGCCCTCAAGAGTGTCAACAGCTCCTCCCAGTTTTGTGTCACCAGCAAACTTAATTAGTATTCTTCTAGTCCTGCATCCAAGTCATTTATGAAGACATTAAATAGTACTGGCCCTAAGACGGATCCCTGTGGAACCCCACTAGTGACTGGCTGCCAGTATACCTGTTTACTATGACCCTTTGAGCCCGACCCATCAGCCACATGCTCACCCAATGACTGTTTTCACCTCCCTGGTTAAAACCACTGCCCTTCTTTCTGCACACAGCATTGGTAATAGCTAGTGATTTATAATTTTCATGGACATCGCCAAAGGACAGATTCCAGTTACTTCCTCTTGCTCAATGTCTCCCAGCCAGCTGCCAGTTCTTCACCAGGAGTCACCTTGGAAGAGGCGGCATGATGGCAGAGCCAGCAGAGGACAGGCACGCATCTTGGCGGTGGTGAGAGGATGCTTGTGCCAGTCAGAGGCCACCCAGAGCTGTCTCCCTGTCCCCCAAGCCTATGCGATCCTTCAGGGTCAGAGGCACTTTTGTGGGACTGCAAAGGTTTGGGCACTGTGGCTTTCTGGGTCTGTAGGTATTTGAAGCAGCTGCTTTCGGGAAACCTTTGTAACTTGTTTATTCTTTTTTAAATGTTGAAGGAAAAAAAACCAACTTGTTTTGCTTTACAGTAATGGTGGTGTAAAGGCATATCCGAGAAGTTAAAAAATAGTTTTTATTTTATAGTTGTTACTTAAGACAGACACTGAAAACCTGAAACAGGAAACTGAGGTTGTTATGTTACTTTGATGCCTCATGTACAATGACATTTTAGTGTTAAACTGCACTCAGAAAAAAACGATCTGTCTTCTTTCAAACCATGGCTAGACTTGCTGCTGTCTTGCACCATGAGACATATATTACAAGGGGGCTGGACATAAAACCTTAAATTACTTACCTATTCAGCTTCAGCAATAGGATCTTCAGATTAATGTCAGGATTTTTATTGAATTTGCTGCTGGTGTTAGCTATCATCCTAATCAGATGTAAGGCTTCTTTGTGCTAGATATGTAAAAATGAAGGGAAGCATGGTCTCTGCCTAGAAGAGCTTGCAGACTAAGCTAAAACAAATATAAAGCACAGGAAGTTCTGTGAACTACAGACTTCAGCTGATACACAGAGTTTATGTCCAAATTACTAAATAGCATGAAGGACTCTTCTTTGCTACCAAGACTGTCCTCTGGCTTTGAGGCCAACTGTCCTGGGACAGCTCGTGTCTGTACTGCTTATGCCTGTGCGCTCTCATTCTCTGGAATAAGATGACTTCATGTAAACTGTGTACTGTGGATGATCCCTATCTGTAGCTGACTCACAACCTATGTCTGGGCATTGTTTGGGAGAATGGCATGTGGCCCATTTCAAAGCCAGAAACCACGCAGGGATCTCTCCAACAACGTAACAGCATAGGCACTGAGACTGCAGTGCCCAGGAATGCTCCCTGGCACCATTTTTTTTTACTTCTGCTGTCACCATGGGGCAGGTTTAGTGTGGTCTAAGGGACAAATCATAACATGAGTATGTGAATACTATGGTCCAACTCAGAATGAGTGTAGCTGCAGTCCCTTTGCACAGGGACTGTGGGAGTGGAGACTCTCAAGTATCAGTCAAGTCCTTGGCACCTGTTCCAAAACTTCAAGTGGTGGTCAAAGTGATGATAATTTTGGCAATGCCAGTGGTGTTAATTTATGGTAACTACTTCTCTCTTACAAACTGAGGATATCCCCGGATGATACAGTATGTACAGTTTACAGAGGAAACTAGTGTGGTTTTACTTACAGTGAGGGAGGGCAAAAAGCATAAGTGTGTTTATCTGCACAGCTGTTCCATCCACATCAGGGCTATATCTAGCCTAGAAGGGGGAAATTTTTTTTATTTGCGAAGCCTGAAGAACCAAGGTGTTTATGACATAATTTGCATCACAAGTGTAAGGGGAATTATACAGAGTGAAAAAGAAATCTGAAACTGTTGTTCCCTGAGATACAGGAACTGTTCTGGGCTGTATGATAGGACAACCAAACACCTAAAACCAGGTTACTAAGAGAAATAGATTGGTAGCAGGTCCTGTGGTTATGAGTATTTTGGTATGATTAATGGCTCGAGAAAACATCTTCAAAGCACACATATGACACACAGTTACTCCTTAGCCAATATATGACACCTCAGGCCCTTCTTTCAAGAGTTTTCAGTTCATGCTTCATGAACGTCACTGTCATGCCATTAAACATTAAACCTGTAATCTGAATATCTTTACAGACAGCTAAATTGTATACATATGTCTCCACGTATTAGCCGACACTGTCATTTTTAATGGATGGGGACAAATTTACTCATGAGGGTTATTCCTTAGTATGATCTACCTGTACATTTTGGTCTGTTAGCTTCTGTCTCCAGTTACTCTTGCGCCCAGAACATCACCAGTATGGCAGTTTAGCTGTAGCCCTATAGAAAACTGTTCAGTTCTCTCTTTGTTTTCTTTCCCCATTTTTCTCACATCAAAATGTCATCCACTCAGTCCTTTCCCCAATACCACAAGTTTTGCTCTGTTTCCTATGAAACACAGCAAGAACTGGGCACAACCCAAACAGATGTGATGTGTGTTCTTCCTGTGTTGAAACCTAACTGTGATTCTGGGGTTGGATAGCCCCAGGGATCTTCCTGCATACAGAGGGGTGGCCTTGTTTAACCTCCACAGTTCTACAGAGCAATCCTAACAGGCCTTGCAAATCTCGAGCGTACCTGTATGTAGCACGAAAATGCCACACTGACGAATATAATACGTTTCCTCAGGACTCCAAATCATCTTCCTAGTAAATAGCAACGTATCTCTCACTATTTTGCCCCCTTTGAAGGTTATTGGTGTCCCACTGGGACCCAGAGGGGGAGGATGAAAAGTGCTTTCCAGGATGGATGCAACCAGCCTGATCTAAAAGAGATTCAAACAAGTGACGCAAGGCACTCTCTGCTGCTTGGAGTGGGGACCACAGGTTGCTGCCTGGAGCGGACAGCGTTAGTACATGTATTCAGTATCTCCCCAAAAGGGGTGCAGACAGGTCCAGACCATACGTGTGCCAGGTGCAGGTGAAAATATTTGACATTAACCACCTTCCCAACATCTCCCTTCTAGAGCGTGGAAAACAGTTCATGCGCATATGTTTATTTTGAGGGTGGGATGAGACACTTCTACAGGAGAAATTAGTGACATTGGGTTTGTTTTGGTTTTCCCCATAGTGACCACAGACTGTATCTCTTCTGGCAGTTCATCTGCTTTCCTGAGGCTTCCCAGAACATTGACCTACTGCACTCCTCTTCAGCCATCTTCACAGGGTAAGAGGGACTTCCCTGAAGAAATGAATCACTGGACAGTTGGAATCTTTCATCTACTTGTTGCAAAAGACTTCCGATTCAGTTTGGTCCCCTTTCCTCTGGATGCATGCCCTCTTGATGATACTAAGGACATGAACTAATTTAAACCCGATACTGCTTACATTCAAGGAATACAATAGTTCCTTGTGCTGTTACAATATAGATTTTCTATGAACAGTCATGCCTATATTCTCTTCTTATCTTATACTGACTACGGGGTTTACAGTGCTAATGATGTTGCTTCTGCCATCACAGCAACTTGGAATTAAAATTAAAAAGTGATCCATTTGCTTTCAGGATTACCATCCATTTATCTTATTCTTCTTGTTCCTGTGAAGATTCCTGTAAGCTAAAGCTGCTGTTGTCCATTCCCTTCATGCATGCTGTGCTCGCTTCATAAACTCTTACAACGTGATGCAACCCTTTGCTGTTCTTGTGACTTTTTTTTCCAGCTGCTGAGCAGTCTGTTTGCTTGGGTTGGGGTTGTATCTGTGTATGTATTCTGACTCGCAGCTCTGCCTGCTTTGTTGTCACTTTTCTTGTAACATTTTGAATTCTTTTTAACACTGGAAATTTGAATTCTTTTTAACAATTTCACCAGCATGAGCAGACTGGGTGATTTCCTTTGCTTGCTAAATTCCAATTGCGTCATCAAGGTTAATTATAGTTCTTCTGAGTGTCACCACATGTTTCTAGTCCCAGAGCCTATCAGACTGCCAGCACCCCAACATTACGGGAGTGATTCTTCAGCCCTACATCAGCCACAAGTTTTTCTCAGTTTTCCCTGTCTTGTTGGATAGATCCTATATGAATCTTTTCAGCTGTCTTAACTTTTCTAGGAATTTTAACTCTAGTGAGACTCATGTGCTGCATTCCAAATAAGGCACTTTTAAAGTTTTTTTTTTACTAATTTGTATTTACAAATTTTCAGAGCCAAGTAAGAGCCTGAGACCTGTTTCTTAACCAGCCTGCACTGTGGGAACACAAGACTCTGCGTGACGCAGAAAGTGATCCCAATGTACTCTTGTCAGAATATATTAAAAATACTGATTTAGGTATTCGGGGTTTGGAAGGCAGCTCAGCATCTTTACTCTGTGCACTGCAGAAAGTATCTGTGTAAGCATCTTTCAGCTGGAGTGGAGTGTGATAGACACTTCCCAGGGATCGAACCTAATTCTTAGGTGTAGTTGCCATTAGACTTGGTGAGAATCTGTGCTGCCATACCAAATGCAAGTTTGCTATTATACAGAATTAGCTACTTGTGGAGAAGAGACTATTCTTCAGTAGAATGGACAGCTTTCTGTGCTCTTTCATTCAAGTAATGTAATTATTATTTGCTGATAATATAAGGTTACTATCAGCTTCTATTGGTGGATAGCTCTAAATCCCACTTCTTTCTTTTTGTCTTACTTGGCTCATATAAGTCATGAGTCATTTAAACCTGACTTTATCCCGCCCAACATTAGATATTTAACTAAAACATTAGATTTTTAACTGAATCATGCAGCTGGTCACCTTAGGGCCCTTTTAGAGTCAATGAAGAGAGACAGAGTAAATTTCAGATAGCTTTGAGATCTTAAAATTAATTTTTCAACTCCCTCTTCCACCTGGGAGACCCCTATGGTAACTGTACTTCTTACATAGTCGCCTTTACTTAGCTGAGAAACTTGAATTTTTATTCCAAATAAATATCTGAGACTTCTTTAAATAATATGTGTATGAAGTTGCTAAATGGGAAAAGTATGGTATTACGCAGATATTTTTTATATGCAAACTATGTTTCTTCTGCTCAGGTCAGAATTGTTCACATTTCCAACAGGAGAGATGTATTTTCCTTGTGTAAGCAAATGCATATATTGAAAAGGAGTGGTTTCATGATTGAGACATGAGCTTTCTGGCTAATGATCTGCTCTGTCAGAGTCCCACATAAAATAGAGACAAAACAAAGTTGTACACAACATTTATGTAAGTCTAAAGTCAAAAAACTATTTTTGGGAGACAAGTGTTCCTCTTTATATATGGACTGCTTGCCAGGAAAGTCAATGCAGGTATTCTGCCTTTAAGATTTCACATGAAGCGGGTCTCAGCTGAATATGGGTTGCAAATGATTTGGCATTTTATTTGTAAACAGCTTTAGCAAGATTTGTATACCTTTATGGGATCAAGATGGGTTCACCTTGTAGCTTGTGCCAAGGAACATAGATGTCATTAACATAACAAAATAATCACCAAGGGTATACTTGCCAAATCTAATAAAAATGCTTATATTTCTTACCTTCTGTGCTTGTGGACTGTAGAAATGTAAGGTACTTTTTCATTTTAAGTGTCCCCTTCACCCAGCTCTGTAACTCATGCCCAGTCAAACAAAACACTCAGACTTCAAAAATTAAACCAATTTATCAGGTTGGCAAAAACTTGATAAAAACAAAAGGGACCAAAGCACGTTACCTTCCTATGGAACCTCTTAATGCTTAAAACCAGCGTTTTAGAATGTTTGGTCGCCTCATTCATACAAAGCCCTGATCTGAATTTCATCTGTTTGTGAGTTTAAAAAAAGGATTCAAAGCTGCGTGTGTGTATTTTTGGTGTGTCTTTATAGGGGAGGAATGCCAGAATGCATGACCTACCTGGCAAGAGAGCAGCCTTCACCTCAGGACAAACCCACAAGGAGCCTGCTCACTTAGCTGAACTTTTTCCCTAATCACTTAATGCCTCTCTCTGAGAGGCAAGAAGAAAGATTAATTTACTTTTTTAAAAGAATATTTATGGACCCAAGGATTAAAATCAATGATTTGAAATATCAGATCCTGTCAGAGAAGTCCAAACACACCTAATTGCCCTATTAAGATAAATAAGTATACACTAATATATGTGTCCCTGTGTAGCAAAATTTAAAACAAAGAATTGAGACTTATACAACATTCAATATCTAAAAACTTCAATTTTTTCTCCAAATTTTGACCTGAAATGTCACCTGTGGCTGTTGTGTACTTCTATTCTAAAGCTAGTGATGGTCTATTGGGGCACCACCATCATATGGATGTGTCTGTTACGGTAACAAACACAGTAAGCGCATTTGTTATTTTATGAAGAAAGTATTTTTATACATTATGTGGCCACAAGGAGAAAAAGTAGGATTTGAGAGCAGGTAGTATGGTGCAGAGATGGAAGCAATGTTTTTCTTCATGTCACAATCCTCACCCCCAATTTTGACCTACCATATTTACTTAATATAACTACTTTTTATTTGGGGGTTTACCTTGAATACTTTTTTCCATCATTTCGCATGGACCTTTCTATACTGCTTAAAGTTCGCCATGCTGTCCTTGTTTTTCCGCTCTCCTAGAGTCGTTAAGCAAGTACAGCTGGGATCAAGGCCAAACACGGCGAAGTATCACAACTGAGATGATCTCAAGTGGCACCTTAGTTCAATTGCTGAATAATCTTTTCTCTAGGGTTCAGATAAACATTGGTTGAGTTTTGTTGTACCTTATGCCTTCTAAAGGTCCTTCCTTTTTGATTTGCTGTTTATATTTTCTTTTTATAAAGCTTCCAGAGGAGATCAGTTGGAGTCCCACTACAAATTAGGATAGCCCCCTTCCTTCACAGCCTTTCTCTGGATAAAACAGGAAGATAAATTAGATTACGGTCTCTGTACAGCTTGCCACCAAATCACTGATAGCAACGGTTTCAGCAGATCCTAGACTGAGCCCTCATTTTATTTTGCAGTGGCTCTGGACTATTTTACACTTCACAAGAAGAAAAGCCGTTTTCTGTACTTCATCTACTTGAAAGACATTACCAATAGTCAGTCTTGGGCTTCCGTACAGTATTTCAAACTAGAAACCCCTGGCGCAGGATGACCTGGCGAGAAACAAGGTTAAGTTGGCTATTGTTAAGCAAATTTTTCTTCCTCCTGGCTGCTTTTATGAAGAAGAGGAGGCTTTTTCTTCTCTAAAGCAATTCAGCCTTCTCCCTTGCTGTAAGTGAATCACTGAGAAAATATTTTGAGAAAAAGAAAATCTTATCTCAGGAGTTTTAATCTTAAAAGAGGCAAAGTCTGCTCCCAACTAGGAAAACTCAGCCGATTTTCCCACTGCACAAACACAAATAAAAGCAAAATAGACTACAGGTGGAAATGTAAAATGACAAAGAACAGCAAAAGCAGCTCTTACACTATCCTTCATGCCATGAAACAGAACAAATTACTGACATCCATTTCTGAATCTACATTTATTTATTTTCCTGATTCACAGAAAAGATTATGATAGTGAATCCTGTTAGTTGTTAAAATGTGGTTTTCCCTGCCGATTGATATAGTACTGTACTTTGCGTGAATTGCTTGGGCTAGGAGTGTTCTTGTCTGACTCTGTTGCTGGAGGAGATGTAACAGCTCTCAAGAGATGACGAAGATAACTGTGTTTACAAAAGTGGGTTTCAAGACCGTGTGTTCCAAAGCCGTCCCCGTACTGATGCAGTCACACACTACCACAGTACCAGTAAGTCACTGTAACCAAGCTTTTAATGTCATTTATAAAAAAATAGAGTTATTTACATTTGCAGCTTATTTGATGGCATCTTCTTTTATTACAGCATTTGAATCAGTGAAGAAATGTCACTAGAACTCATTTGAGGGTAGACTTTTCAAAGATAAGCACGATAGTACAGGAGAAAATGTTTAAAACATTGTGAATTCTTATTCTTTTGCAGCTTCGTACAAACTCATTCTTTACAACACCTGCACCCCAGCCTGACGGTAAGCAGAATTCCCTTCCAGATTAAGGCATGGAAACTCTGCCACTTTTCTGGGGCAGTCCCGCATCCTTACATGTGAGCCTTCAAGACATAACCAAAGGAATTAGTTTAATTCCAACGGACGGTAGCCTCAGTGCAGAATGTGGCCACGTACACCTTTTTAAGAAAACTTTAAGAAAAAGTATGACTATACTGATTGCGTAGTTGCAGCAAACTGGATCCATGAATACAAAAGCCATCAAAATATATTATAAATCTATCTGAGTTTCAAAGCTACTCTAAAATACTGCTTTGCTTTAGAATACAAATAACACTGTTTGGGGTTAGTTTGTAGAGTTGTATTTTGGTCCATGCTGTTAATTCTATATCATTATATTCCTCTCGCATTAGTTTAATAGCCTCAGAACAACAGGTCCTCAGGCAGTGGTAAGAATGATGAAGCCAAAGAAGGGCCTTCCCAAATCTCAGACTTAGCTGCTGCAGTCAGTTCATAAAAACTCCTAATTTCCACTGCCTCCCTTCCTGACTGCTTTAAAGAAACTTCCCTCAGAACTCTAAGGGAAAAGAATGACAGGGGACACTGATTTAACACTGTTAGAGGTGGAGGTTTGTCCCCAGCTTTTAGTCTGATCCCCCCATCTTCTAGAGCTGATAAATCACAGCTCTTAAAAATATCCAGCCCATTAAAAAAAAGAAAAAGATCAACAACAAAACCCTATTTACTTTGACTACGCGGTAGTTCCACATAATCTGCTAGCAGTAGAAACTTCTTTGGTGTCAGAGTCAGGTCTTCCTGAAACCACAAATGGCCAAGTCTGCAAGCAAAAAAAAAAAAAAAAAGGTATTTCATGTTAGAAAGAAAATTTATCTGAAACTGGAGCTTTATTACTGATAGATGTCTAACTCTGGTTCGGTTGCAAACACGTCATCGTGTTTTAGTCCCTGTGGGAAGCACAGAGAGCGCTAAGTTCCTCTAACAAATATTTTCATTATAATTTAATGCTCTGCAATAGGGCTGCAAGGGTCAGCAACAAATTGTTCTCATCAAAAACGCAACATTCCTCTCGCTTTGCAACCGTGCGCATAATTTTATAAATAAAAAGCATAACAGTATTCACAAACAATCACTCTGCACTATATAAGCAACCTTCTCACCCCCGTGGCACACGCCAGGCGTTTAGTTTTGCCCCGACGAACTAACGACGGCTCACTTGTGCTCCGAGCCAGCCCGCAGAGCGAATTACTCCTTTTTCGGACATGAAGCTTGCCTAATGCCCGAGGAATGTATTTCTTTAGGGTGACTTACTCCGACTCCCCAGAACAGACACACCCGCCATCACCGTAGGCCAAACCCGGCTCCCGGGTCGCCCCCGGGCGAGGGTTATTGGCCATTTACGAAGCGGTCAGGGCCTCCCCGCGGCTTCTTCGACGGCGGGCACGGCTTGAGCGCAGCCAGCCCTGCCCGGAGGGGGGTGTGCGTGTGGGGGCGTGTGCCGGGGCGGTGGGGGTGCCCAGGGGGTTCCCCCGTGTCCCCCTCGCCGCGCATCCCGAGGCGCTCCCCCCACCCCAGCCCCCCAGGCCGTACCAGGTTGACGGGGTGCACGTAGCCGTTCTCGTAGCGATCCTCCTGCAGGAGCTGCCGGAGGTGGGCGATGTAGCTGGACGCCAGGCGCAGCGTGTCCAGCTTGGAGAGCTTGGTGTCGGGCGGCACCCAGGGCAGGCTCGTCTTCAGCCGGGAGAAGGCCTTGCTCAGCACCCGCATCCGCGCCCGCTCCCGCGCGTTGGCGGCGTTGCGCTGGGACTGCTTCCCCTCGGGCGGCGGCGGCGGCCCCCGCGGCACCGGCGCCGCCTTCTTGCCCCCGGGGCCGCCGCCCCGCGCCCGCTTCCTCTTGCAGCCGCTGCCCGCCGGCCCCGCCGCGCAGCTGCCCTCGCCGTCCTCCTCCTCCTCCTCCTCTTCTTCTTCCTCCTCCTCCTCCTCCGCCGCCGAGGAGTTGTCCCCCGAGGGGTAGAGCTCGCCGCGGGGCTGGCGCTTGCCTGCCGGCGGCGGCGGATAGTCCAGCTGCAGCGCCCGCAGGTCCATCTCGGGCAGCTCCTCCGCCTCGCTCCCGGAGCCCGCGGACATGGCCCCGGGAGGAGGGAGGCCGGGAGGCGGGCAGCGGGGGGCAGGCGGGAGGGGGCGGACGGCCCGGGGCGTGGGGCGGCCCCGCCGCCAGAGTCCGGGCCGAGGCGGGGGGGGACGGGGGCTGGGGGGGGGGCGCCGAGGGGGGATGCGCCCCTTGACAGCGCTATATATCGGGTGTCCGCGGAGCAAACCATCCACCGGGCGGAGGGGAGGAGCGGGGACGCGGATGGGGGGGGGGGGGGGGGGTCCCGGTGGAGCCTCGCGGCGGGGGCGGCGCCTCCCCGCGGTCCGGTGCGCCAAGTCAGCCCCGCGGAGTGGGGAACGCTGTCTCCGGGCTGGTGTCTGCTCCGCCGCCGCGCGGGCGAGCGCTTTTCCCCCGGGACAGACCCCCGCTCCTCGCCCCGCAGGACGGAAAATACCCCCGGGGCTGATCCCGCAAAGGCTTTCGCGGGGAGGGGGCACCGCTCCCCGGCCCTAAGGTGGCAACGCCGCCGGGGCTCGGCCCCCGGCCCACCTGCATTTCCCCTCCCTTTTGCTTTTCCTTCGAGGTTTTTTGGGGGGTGGGTACCTTTCCCGCCGTATAAATCCGCGCCCAGCCCCGCTCCTCGCAGCCGAGGTGCGGTGCGGCAGGAGGGGGCCAGCCCCGCAGGCTGAGGGTCCCCTCCGCGGTCTGACCCCTCCCGCCCGGCTCCGAGAGGCGGCAACCGGGGGTGGGTTTGCCATTTGTGGGGAGCAATGCAAAAAGTCGCTGTGCTTTGATAGTGTCAGTAAGTCGGGGTGAAGCTACAGGCAGTAGCGAGTGAGTGTAATGTGACCGAGGGCTTCTCCTTCCTCAGAGCAATTAATGAAAAACCAGTTAATTGGGCTGCGTACAGCTCTGTGTTCACAGAGTAAATTAAACGAGGCAGCTTTTCGACCGAGTAGCGGTGTTTTGCTTTTTGTTGTTGGTTTGTTTTTTTTTTTTTAAATAAATTCCCTACTGCAGCTTTTATAGAGTCCCCGGGAGAAGAGTGGGGCACCCAGCATCCACTGGACATGCTGATACGCAAATTCAACAGGGGTATAAATAAAGGAAAAAAAAAAAGTCAACCAACACCTTGTATCCCTCCCACACCTCAAAATTTCCCCTTTTTCCAAGATTAATAAGTAGCGTTTGGTTCCTCGCCGGCCTTCACGGCCCTGCCTGGATACGGTTAACCAGAATAAAAATTCAGTTCGCAGAAGAGAATCTAATGACTACAACAGGTGGAAAGATCTAGTCCCGCAATTTTTTTGCTCCTGGTTTTTCCCTTCCATTTCCCTCCCGGCCGAGTGGAACCTTCCCGGCTGCTGCTGCACAACTTTCCTGGCACCGCCGGCCGCCTTTTCGCCCAGCGCTTTGCACTTCCCTCCCCGCCAGCCCTGTGGTCTTACTCGGGGCCACTTAACGCTATATAAACCTCGACTTCACCCGCTGGGGCTACAACCACATCAGAGCCGGGTTTAACAGCAACCTTTCCAAGTGAAACTTGACGTTTCTTGAACCACCGAAACAGGCAGCTGATCTTGCAACTGGATCCCTTGAACTTGGTTTGACACTACGATGCTCTGGCTGGGTCCCACACGCCGTACGGTGGGAGGACTTCGGGGCTGCGCTGCCTCCCCAATTAGCCTACATTACCCGTATAAATATATATATATATATATAAAGATACTGCAAGGGAAGAGATATAGGTTTACTTTTTCCCCCCGTCTGGGTTGTTTATACAGGTGCGGGCTGAACGCTTTCCCTGCTAAAGATTAATGGGAAAAGTGCTGAATTTCTTTAAACAAAGAAGAAAACGGTACCCGGTCTTAAAAGCCACAATGGCAAATCTCACCTTTCGCGCCTACCTCTGCCTCGGCGGATTAAAGGCGAGACGTCGTAACGGAGACGTCGTCTCATTTAATGAAGAGACTGGGGGAGACGGGACGGGATCAGAGATACTCTGGGGGGAGTAGCCAAATTCTCACATCGTCTTTGCCTGCTTCTTGGCTAGTGAAGGAAGCGGGAAATACAATGGAGTAAATCAGGAGTGAGCCTCAGGGGTGACTTCGGATTTACACCCAACAAAACCGGGCAGAGCTGCCTCCTCTCACATCCATCAAGCCTCTAATTTCTGCGACCCGGACCGAGATATCGTTTTCAGGACAGAGCCTTTGATGGGGCCAAGGCATTACATCATGCTTCCATGTGTCCTCTAGTCACGACTTTGATCCTTCGTGCTCTCAGTGTGCCTAGCAGGGAAAACGCCCCTGGTATATCGGGGCCGCATTTTACACCCGTTGTCAGGCGCAGTCCCTTTCCCTCTTCTCCCTCAAAAGGTAAACCCACGACCGGATCGATGCCCGGCCTGCGAGGCCAGCATCCCTCCCCTGTGTCAGGGGCCAGCCCCGCTTGCTGTGTGCGGTGCCGGGGGCGGGGGGGCAGCCCGGGTCTGCAAAACCCAGCGTGTGCGTGGGGGACAAGGAGCAGCAGCTAAACCGGCTCCTGCGTGGGAAGAAGCTCCGGAGAGGGCTTTCCCCAGGGAGCTCTGCCTCTGCCACCGTTATTGGTCCTGAAGCCCCAAACCCCAGCTTTTCTCTGCTGAGGGAAGATCCCTGTTTTTTAGGGTGGGGGTGGAGTGGGAGCGCGCACTGGGGCGGAGTGGTTTTTTTCCCTCACACTTTTCCAACGGGCATTTGGATAAATCAATTTAACCAACGAACCCAGGCGAAGAGGGGTCCACGAAAACCAGATTTCTCCCTTAGCTTTGCAGCAGCTCAAGGTGTTTAGTGCTGCACCGGAGGACCGCCGAGGGCGGGCGCTGCGCTGCCCCGCGGCCGTCGGAGAGCATCTTCCCCCCCCGCAGCCCGGGCTTCCCCGGTGCCCGGGAGCCACCGCCCCCGCCTCCCAGCCCGACAGGTACCTGGGATGAGGCAGAGGGGGTATAACCCTTTTAATTTCTTCCTAAATTTTCAGAATAAATTGTAATAAGAAGCAAAAGAGGAAAAAAAAATCCAAAGGCCAAGTCTATAAAACGCAGGTTATCTCCGAGGATAGGAGGGGGAACTGCTAAAAGCCCCACGTCTTTCGATTTCATCCTCTGGGGTGCTGGCAAGGACAGAGCAGGGTGGAGGAGGCACATGATGTGTTCTCGATAAAGTGCTTTTAATAAGGCTTTCCTTTGGCATTTGTCCTTTCCTCGAACTCAGCAGCGTTACCGAGTCACTTCGCTCCGACCTGAAGTGCGCTTACACTTTTTCGAAAAGACCTCAGTGTAACAAGGGCGTTTTTATTCGTTTTCTCGCGGTGGTGAGAAAGGCAGGATGTCTGGAGGGGAGGAGGACAGCGTCTGGCAAACGTCTCCGGCTTGATCTCTTCACAAGCGTCTGCGACGCACACCCAGGCTGCGTGAAAGGCGCGCAGGGCTTCGGCCGCCCAGGGATGCTTGGCACTGCTGGTGCTCTGGAGAAAGTGGGTAGATGAATTATAACCCTTGTTAAAGGCCACCTAGAGCAAATACACCTCTGCACGGCTCAGATCCCCCGGCAAAGGCACCCAGCGAAAGGGGAAGCTTACAGTGTCCGTCATTCCCCCACCAATCCTGCCCCCGTTAAAAACGCTTGTCCTAGGAATGCCGCTTGCTGCCGCCCGTGCCGTGGGCGCCCTGTCCTCAGCCCAGAGGGCTGGCTCGGGGACAGGTACCGCAAAGGGATGCCCTTTCCTATTGTCGCCTCCTAAGGCGACAGCGCCGTGGTGCCCACGTCCCAGCCAGGCTGAGGATGCCCCGTGTGAGCTAAGCCCAGCTCCCCTGGGGTTGGGGGGGATCCTGAAAGCTTCCCCGGGGAATGCAGGAGCCGCCAGCCCCGGGAAATGAGTGGAAATGATTGGAAATGAGTGTGTGCCTGCGTGTGTCTTGGCGGGGGCGTGTGTGTGTGTGGAGCTTCCCAAAAAAGTGGCTTTCCACCATATAAGAAAATTAAAAGCTACTCAGTGGGTCAAGCCATGTCATATAAAACAAACAGGGGATAAATATACCCCTGGAAGGAAAAAGAGAGAAGTATTTACTAAAATTTATTGTGCCTAGCGAGTGCGAACCTTCCCGTGAAGGGACATGCTCAGGGATTCACATGGTGAAGGGACTTAAAAACAAACCCGGGGTTAAAGACCTGTTCTCCGCCCGCAGGCGCCGGCCCGCGGGCCCGGGGCCGCCCCGCTCCGGTACCGGGGGCGACGGGGCATCTCCCGGTGCGGGCAAGCAGCGCCCTCCCGGCCGTCGGGGGTGGCTGTGCTGGGGCGAGGGCCGGCCCGGCGGAAGGGAGAGAACCTCGGCTCCGGGAGGAAAAGGCACCCGGCGGGGGTTGCTGGGTGCCGGGGTGGGGGAGTCGCCAGGGGGGCGGCTGCACCCCCCTGAGCATCAGCGGGAACGTGCTTTTGAAAGAAAAAAAACCACAGGTTTGTCCTTCGAGCAGCTCATTATCCCAAAAGGGGATCCCGCCCGGCCGCGCAAGGCGAGAGCATCTTCCCCGAGAAATCACTCCCCCGCCTCCCCCCGTTATTTACGCCTTTCCCCCGACGTTTCCAGTGCAATAACAACAACGAGACGTTATCAACTCTAAAGCATCGTAGCTTTCCCCAAAGTTTGGCCAGCAGTGACTTTTGCTCAGGTATCCCCAACTTTCAGCAGGGTTTCCCCTGTGGAATAGCCAGGCAAACTCTCTAAATACCTCCTGGCGCCAGAAGAAAGTTCTCATGTAATAGATACCCGCTGGTGTGAGAACACGGATTCTGCTCACTTTGTCAGTCAGCCTGGGTGGGGGAGTTTGAGGAGGGGGAGATGGGGATTTCTTTTAATTAAAAAAAGAAGTATTTTTCACTAATTCTATTTTTTTTTTTTTTTAATGATGCCTGGAGATGTGCTGTTGGCCTAAAAGGACCTGAATTAACGGTGTTGTTTAAAGCATAGTTTATTTCTTCTCTTAGAGCAAATTAGCTGGAATAACAAGCAAACATCGGGCAAGAGGAAACACTCTGTTAGTCTCCTCCTTGTGTTTCACTCTGAGAGGGAAGCCCACCAGAGCAAGACGGAAGAGATGGAGAGAGATAACACCACTACAGCACTTTATACTTGAACGCTCCAGCACACTCACTCGCTTTGGCTGGGCTACAGTGGAGCAGATGGAGTGCGGCTTCTCTAGGAACCGCTAGCAAAGTCAGTGGGGGTTCTCAGATGGGGGGACAGCTTCGTGGTCGGTGGGGGGAAAATCACTGCCCAGGGTTGTCTGGAGTCAAAGAAATCTCCAGCGCTCTGGCATTGTATCTCTCGCGGTATTGAGGGAGAGCTGCAAAGGGCACACAAGACATGCAGACTGCAGTCAGGGCTGCCTCACTTTCTATTGCCTGGTGAAATTATTCCTAATTTTCTCTAGGGAACAACTTTTCTATGGAAGGTACCTAGGCGGCCTCCTGAACACCAGGCAGGTCAGCATCTTGCAACACCTTACCTCAACAGTGCTCGGGCTCTAATGGGCAGGCTGTGTCAGGATTGGTGCTCTTTCCCTTGTAAGGGACAGCATCACTGCAGCTGTGCTCTGTTCCCCTTAGTAGAATGTGGTATATCCAGGTATAATATTCACTTTTTCAGCTGTTTGTATTGGTGGACCTATAAAGCACATAGATTTTAAATTGATAAAATTACAAGTGACCACATCCCCTACTACTGGGTTAATTTTGGATGTGAGACACATCATATAACACGGCCCTGAATGATTTTTGGATGTAACAGACATGGTTCTTCTAGCATGAGATCTTGGCATATATAGGTAGGGCTGTATTTAAAAAGGAAGAGCTTGACATGTTAAGAATTCAACTGTGATGTTTTAACACCAATTTTCCTACTTTCTGAATGCTTGTTTCCATATCCTACATAATATTAAACCAGAAATGTTGTTCTTTTCACAGTACTTCTTAAAAGTACTCCTACATCTGAAAACACTTCATTACTGTACTTGTGCTTTACATTTTAAGTAGCTAAAGTGTTCCAGAGTCTCCCAGGCTGCTTCCTGTCACCATCTTCCAGTATGCTCTTTGCAGATACCTCTTGATGGCTGAAGATGAATTCTTTTGCAAGTTATATTGTGGTCTGCTTTCCTTTTTTTTATTTTGTGATTGTGGCCATATTTTTGTACATGGCTTTTTTTTTAATTTTATTTTTTTTATTGCTTAGGACAAGGAATAAGACCTGAAAAAGGGAATGGACGTCTGGAGCCATACATTACGAACAGCAGTGAAATAAACTTTCATAGATGCAGCTGTCATATTCACAACTCAAATGATGAACCTGTAGAGTGTTTCTGTTTTTCATTCCTATATTCAGGAGCAAATTTCACTGTTAGAAAAAGCTATTCAGATTTCAGATAATGATGATCAGACTTGTAGGAGATACCCCAGATGGTTTAACCCTGCAGAGTATCTCTATTAACAGAATATCAGCTCTTAAACCAATGACACTGGGAACTGGAGATCTCTTTCCACTCTCTACAGACCTTTAAACTTTGCCTTTTTTCTTTGACGGTTCATCATTCACAGCAGGCACAGGTGAGGTCAGCCTTTTGTCCTTTACCTTTCCTTACATTACCATTTGAATTATATTAATAGCTAATTATCAAGAGCAAACCGGCATCACAAAAAGTAACTTTTCTTTCTTCCTTTCATGGTAGATTTCTCCAGGTCAGCAGCTGGAAAATAAAATGCACCTGTATTTATCTACATTTTGCTAAACAAAATGGCGGTTCTGTCAATACCGGAGTTCTTGGCAAGGATGAACCCATGCTGTTAAAGGAAGTCTGTACACATCATACAAGAACCTTTTTAGAATTATTATTTAAAATTAAACAAAGCAGTTAACCTAGTCTTGCAAAACTGGAGGCACACGCTATATTCTGTGAAAAGAAAAATGACAGCACTAGCAAGCAAGTTCATCAACTAGCATAAAAATTTACAAAGCCGTCAATTTTAACTGAGCTGACACAGTGATGCAAGTTGAAAATCAGATTCACAATGTCTAGGTCTTTTCCCGTGGACCCTGGGTTAAAATGGGGAAACATTCATGCCAAAATAAGTAGAATTGCATTTGGTGTAAATCTGGAAAAAACGAGTGCTTGACTAAGGACCTCTTGATGCAACTAAAAATATACAGTAATGGATTCCACAGTCCCTCTGAGAGTGAGACTACCATGGCCCTCTCTCTGGGATGTTTTTCTATGCCAAACCTGGGTTTACAGGTTTGTAAAGGACATTTACAAATTCTCTCACAGGTGTACTTAGCATAACTTAGATGCTTATCAGTCTATAAAGCAGTATGCATTAAATAACATGTGTCTTTGGAAACAAGCACAGACTGAGATACATGTTCTACTGGTGAGTAAGCTTCTCATAATTAATTTTACCATTCTTTCGCTGGGGAGAAAAAAGACACAGAATTCTTTAGAAAGCACCCAGGGCCTTTTCAGAAATAGTGTTGCCCACTTCAAGATGGAGTTGGATCTTCATAGTAGCTACTGCAAAATTCCTTTAAATTCTAATTACTGCATTTCTACTATCCCACTAGCTGACCGTTCCTGAGGAAAGACTATCAGGAACCAATAGAATGGTTTTCTGGCCTTGTTATCCAGTCTTATGTGCACTTGCAGTAGGATACTGCATAGCGTGCTTTAAGACTTAATTGTTGATTTGATAACTTTAACTGGCTTAAAAAGTGCAAGTGCAGCCTGCTCATAATTGGTAGTTGAAGGGAAGTACATTTACAGTTGACTCACCTTGACTATTATTACCTGCAGTTCCTCTCTTACCTCTTTCTTAGGCAGTGATTGCACTGCCTCACCACGAGGCAGCTGGTTCGACATTGCACTTGCACTACCCATGCGAGGTCAGGATCCCGTGATGCCATAATGTAGTGGATGCCAAAAGCAGTAAGCTGCTCGTTTGGTTTCATGAATCAGGATCATATTCTATGTGATCAGAGTGAAATGGAGAACATCACCCTAGACACTGCCAGTGGTCTGCTTCAAGTGGAACAAGGTGACAAGGGGCAGGATAACAATGATGTGATTGACAAGGCAGAAGTTAGTGCAACCCACTCAACTGGAACGAATGCTTCTGGCAAATTGTTATGATTGTTTTGGAAAGTGTTAATTCGTTTTGGTCGGTGTATATGTAGACTGAATGCGTACATCTATTCTATTCAAATAAAGCAATGAAACAGTGACCAGAAATTAAACTGACTGGTTCTATAGAAGAAAATGCAGCTGATGTATCTATTCAAGAGCATGATGCTCTACTCGTTTGTACATTCATTGCCCCAGACTTCCAAGTACAACCAGCAACACAGCACTTCCCTTACAATTAAATTAGAAGAGCCTTGCAAGAAGCCACTCACATACTAGAGCAATGTTAAGTTTTATATGTTTATCTTTGTATTTCTCTTAAAGTCTCTGAAACTCCTGAACGCACATACCTTTCAACAGGCAATCCTAATACTATCTGATCCAAATTATGTGGTTATATGAAACTGATTTGTTTCCTGCTTCAGCATAATACCAATGGAGAGAGAGCAAATTGTTTGCCCCTGTCCCAATCCAAGGTTTAGACATCTCAGGGATCTGACGCTTCACGCATACTCACCATTAAGTCTAACACCTTAATTAACAGCTTTAACTGCATCTGGAGATAAATCAAAAAAGATGAGAAGATTCTTTAATTTATATGGACATCAGTGTAAGTTTCATTTTTAAAAAATTTTGGCATAAAAGTGTTCCTAACTAATCCTGCATTCAAATAAACTTTGAATAGAAGACAGGAATGAGATCTGTTAAGCATTTGCTTAACAAATATCTGTTTCTTAAAATTATGGTGTGCTATCCAATCTACCGACTTCAAGAAGCTGGCCTCTGGCAAGTCTGCTCTTATTATGTTTTGGTTTAAAGTCTCTACAGCAAAATGATTAAGATAGTTTGGACCTGTGATAAACACATTAATCTTCATAGTGTTGGCTGAATAAAGAAAAGTGAACTGGTGAGCTGATACTCTTCCCCACAAAACCAGACTTAGAATAACAAAGAGTTTAAAACATGGAAATCATCTAACCTTGAAGCAGGGAAAGTAATATTTCTTGATATAGCCATTTTCTGAATGTCTTCTTTATCAAGTTTATTCAGCCTGGGAGCAAGGTGTTCATTGTTCTTGGACAAATTCCACCGTTGCTTAATGATCAAGAGTCAAAGGCTATTACATAGGATTATGTACAAGAGCAAAGACAAAATGCTGCTGACTTTTTGAGAATGCTCCTATATTCATGTGCACATTATGTCTATCAGCTTATAAAAAGGCCCTGAAAACAGAGAGAACTGCCTAAATATGTGACTTAGTGCTTTGGCTGGAGCTGTCCTGATCTCATTGCTGCGCATTCTGCTTTTGTGACTGCTTGAGGTACAGATCCAATATAAAGTAAGAGCTGCATTATTTGGCTGCTGTCTGTGAAAATAAGAGAGTAAGGTGAAAGATGAGTAACTCCAGGTCTATGGGGAACCAGTGGGGCACGGATACAGCAGCCAGTTTATTGCTGTACTTGGGGGAATGATCACCAGGTTGAGTGAGTTCATCAGATTTCCAGATTTGTAGTAGAATGTGGGTAATAAAAAAACTACAGGTGCATACAATCAGTCCGTCAAGCGCTGAACATTTCTGTGAGTGAAAAAGGTGCTTTTAAAAAACCTGTGACATCACTATCTGGTAAAAAAATCCAGCTCTTGCATTCCAGCCAAGCAGAAAGGAACAAACAGACCAACTAACAGACCTTTGAAGATGTAACCATTGTATTCAAGGTCGTTATTTATCATATAGTGGAAAGGCAAACTAAATGCTTGACTTGCTTATCTAAAAGAGCATGTCAGGAGGCAATAGGAAGGTTATAGGTATGGTTTCTCATATGACTTCAGAAAGAAAAGCTTCACAGTAATATCCTGTGAAGCATTCATCCTAAATAGAGACTGGATTTAAAGCACAAATGCTGCAAAGATGTATGTAGTCTCAAAAGATTGTTATTAGTGTTTGGAAATCTCATAATATTACTAAATGGATATAATGACAGGAAGGAAAGAACTTGGATAGATTATGTATTAGTTTGGAAAAAATATATTAATTGTGCATTAATATTGATGAATGGCTGCATCCTCAGCATAAGTAAAAATATTGAAAGGCATGTCCAAACGTACCTTCTGATACCTTTAGTGAAACAACAGATTGTTTTTATCAAAAGCACCTGAAAGATGTAGCAAGCTGAGATTCAGCTGATGCCAAACTAAGATGCAGGTGAAGATAGGTGATGACCACAATAACCATTTCTTACTCATGCCTGCAATTAGAAGTAGTCTTTTGTGGTAATGATGGTTAAGTTTTAAAAAGTGAAGAAATACACACTAAAACAGAACCATTCAAAAGGATATTTTACTTCAAGGGTGTGTAAATAGCTTCCTCCTTGGTTTTATACCACATTAAAAAAAATTATAGTTACTGTCTATCTGGAGCAAATCCAACAGAAGTGAGCAGAATAAGGTCATGTCCAAGATCCACAAGGATGTAAATCACTGTAGTTTTAGGGTGATAGGATGATTCAAGGGGTCATGTTCTGCCATTCTTTACCTCAAAATTAGCAATTATGCAAGAGACATAGCTAATGCCTCTGTACTTAGCTATGTGTAGCATTTGAGATGTAGATAAATTAGCATAAAAATTGTTCAGGGTGCAGTTCATATCAACTAATTTCAACCATCTCAAGGTTTCGTATCATAACTCAGCTAGTGTAGGAGTGAGTGGCGAGAGTTATAGTTTATAGGTCAAAATGTCACCTGTTAAATTTGTTACATGAAATGTCAAAATGTTGGATGCATTCATAAGGCAGCATACTGAAATACTGCACAGACATTAATTTCTTTCTGTGTGTTCCTTAGATGAATAAGATGTCAAAGCTTGGGCAAAATTAGGCAGAAACAGAGATCATGCCTGAACAGGAAAGGAACTATGATTAGAAAGATCTTTATTTTTAGGAGAACTTTGCCTTTCAGCACAGGCAAAACATTAGTGAGAGTTTAGGTCTTATGCCAGAAACCTTTATGATGTGTCGTTTGTGTCTCTAGAACTCTATCAAGAACAGCAAAACTGGAGCAGAGCATACTATACTAATAAAAGAAAAAATACTTTTATGCTTCTTTTGGTTCCTCTCCTCATCCTTGCTATCCTGAATAATTGTATCTGAACAAAGCAGTATTGGCTGCCCTTTCCAAGCAGCCATGGCGCTAATCTTCATTCCTAATATCCTTTTTAAGATAAATTCAGGAAGAGTAAAGTATCCAGGAATAGGTTAACATATTCTGCTCCCCTCTCCCCACTCCAAGTCTTGCTTTTTAAGCACATAAAAAATGAATTTAAGAAGAAAGATTAATTAAGTCCTAAGGTCCATTCAGTCCAGTCCTGTCTTAGTGGCTAGAAGTTAGTGTCTAGAAGAGTGTATGTAAAAGTCAAGATATGATTATATCCCTCAGAAAACCCTCTCAACAGGCAATAATTTGAGTTTCAGTAATTTTCTGAGTCAGACATTTAGTTTTTAAATGTAAAGGCCCTTGGTAGATTTTTCTTCCATGAGTTGACTTTGGAATCCATGTACACTTTTACTATCCCGGTATTCTCCAGCAAAGCCTAATTAAACACATAGGCTGACAAATAACTTTCATGAATTTAAGAGCAGAGTAAGGATAGATTAAGAGACTTATAGGAGACTCAGGTGATCCCAGAACGCACTAAATCATATGTGCAGACTGTGTTGTCTGCATTGGGTGTACATACTAAATCTCATGTGCCATATTTCCTATGAATGAGCATTCCAGCTGGGTGGGACAGGTGCAATGGAATTGTCACGTCCAGCCCTGGATGGAACACATACTGACAGCTGATTGTTGAGTCCCCATAAAACCTATGATCTGAGACAGAAGCCGAAGTATCATAGGATCATTTAGACTGGAAAAGACCCTTAAGATTATTGAGTCCAACTGTAAACCTAACACTGCCAAGTCTGCCATTAAACCATGTCCCCGGACACCACATTGACACATCTTTTAAATACCTCCAGGGATGGTGACTCAACCCCTTCCTTGGGCAGCCTGTTCCAATGCTTAACAACCCTTTTGGTGAAGAAATTTTTCCTAATACCCAATCTAAACCTCCCTTGGTGCAACTTGAGGCACTTTCCTCTTGTCCTATCACTTCTTATTTGGATGAAGAGACTGACACCCACCTCACTACAGCCTTCTTTCAGGTAGTTGTAGAGAGCAATAAGGTCTCCCCTCAGCCCCCTTTTCTCCAGGCTAAACAACCCCAGTTCCCTCAGCCGGTCCTGAGAAGACTTCTCTCTAGACCCTTCACCAGCTTCGTTGCCCTTCTCTGGACACACGCCAGCAACTTGATGTCTTTCTTGTACAAAGGGACCCAAAACTGAACACAGTATTTGAGGTGTGGCCTCACCAGTGCTGAGTACAGGGGGACAATTACTTCCCTAGTCCTGCTGGCCACACTATTCCTGATACAAACCTGGATGCTGTTGGCCACCTGGCCACCTGGGCACACCGCTGGCTTGTGTTCAGCCGGCTTTTGACCAACACCCCCAGGTCCTTCTCCACTGGGCAGCTTTCCAGCCACTCTTCCCCAAACCTGTAGGGTTGCATGGAGTTGTTGTGACCAAGGTGTAGGACCCAGCACTTGGCCTTGTTAAACCTCATACTGGCCTATGATCCAGCCTGTCCAGATCCCTCTGCAGAGCCTTCCTACCCTCCAGCAGATCAATACTCCCACCCAACTTGGTGTCGTCTGCAGACTTACTGAGGGTACACTCAATTCCCTCATCCAGGTCATTGATGAAGATATTAAACAGAACTGGCCCCAATACTGAGCCCTGGGGAACACAACTTGTGACTGGCCACCAACTGGATTTAGCTCCACTCACCACAACTCTCTGGGCCTGGCCATCCAGCCAGGTTTTCACCCTGTGAAGAGTATGCCTGTCCAAGCCATGAGCAGTCAGTTTCTCCAGGAGAATTTTGTGGGAAATGCTGTCAAAGGCTTTACTAAAGTCCAGGTAGACAACATCCACTGCCTTTCCCTCATCCACTAAGTGGGTCACCTTGCCATAGAAGGAGATCAGGTTAGTCCAGCAGGACCAGCCTTTCATGAAGCCATGCTGTCGGGGCCTGATCACTTGCTTGTCCTGTGGATTATAATGCCTTAGCGTTACCATCAAACTTTGCAGGAGGCAACGGTACTCTGTGTCTAGGTTGGCATTATAATACCTCCACCTCTGGATTTCCCCACCTTTTCAAGGAGGACACAATAGACTGCAAGCAAATTCCTGAAAGTCACACTACAGTCAAAGACGGTGACCCAGAACAGAGTATAAGATCACCAACAGTTTTCATAATTTTCCTGTAGTGTCTTTATTATAGGAAATTAC
Organism: Phalacrocorax carbo; assembly: GCF_963921805.1. Lineage (NCBI taxonomy): Eukaryota > Metazoa > Chordata > Aves > Suliformes > Phalacrocoracidae > Phalacrocorax > Phalacrocorax carbo. The sequence goes on along the minus strand of NC_087514.1, from coordinate 36,374,388 downwards.
TCTATAAGCTGTTTTAAAAAATATATTTTCCCTAAACATGGTTTATGTCTTGGCTCTAAAAACATATGGAAAGACCATATGCTTTCATTTGCATAATCCCTTTTGCCGTTTTAACTGGTATCAGCCAAGAACTTTCTCTGCAAATTGAAGATTCCACCCTCCATCACTGAAATATTTACTCGTATTCCTTTTTACTGTTGAAAACAGGACTGCGGTGTTCAGTGAATAAAATTATTTAAATTTAACAAGTATTCCTTTATTTTACTCTTTTTGTTGCTATTGATTGACCACTGGTTTCTAGACAACAGATTTCAAGCATATAATGTATCTCCTCCTGAAGACACCTACCATTGAGGTTTCTTCACAAAGTCTTTAGTGTCATCAATCAAACACTGAAATATTTGGGGTGCTTTTTGTTATTAGACAGTAAATAAAAAGTAAAAACTTTTACTTCATTGTCTAGGTAGTTTATGAGTTTATAGAGGTCAGGAAGAAAAGTCCATTTTTGAATCAGGTACTTTTCTATACAAAGGGGACACCTGAGCCTCCTGTTCCTGATCTTTTATATGTACAAATCCTTATTCATTCACCCAGTTAATACAATTTTCTTGTACGAAACTATAAACCACATATATTCTATAAAAAGTATCTCTCTCTTGCATAGGCTTTCAAGGAATGTCAAAACAAAAAAAAAAAATCTTCCAGCTACCCTCTTTCAAACCTGTATTTCTCATATGCAAGTAGGCTGGCAATAAGCACCTTCCTGGAGACTCATCTAGAAACAAGGCAAGTAGTTACTATTCTTCTTTCTGGCCCTAAGTTCGTTCTGAACACCTTCAGCCACTCTGTGAGTCTGGCAAGCTCCGGCACTGTCTGAGGCCCAGGCTGCTTGGCTGCCTTTTCACTCAGTGTTGCCATCAATGTGTCTGTCCCTGCAGGTAGGAGGAGGTTTTCTGTCACTGTCTGGGCTTTGCCGTTCAGGGAATCACAGACCAAGATCCAAGTGCTTTTGTGTGCACAGAGGATCATTTATATGCCTTGTTTTCTGTTTTGCAGTTAATTCTCTTCTGCCTATGGAGTCAAACTACTTTATTTTTGGGAAGAAGCAAAGACCAGCTGTTTTCTAATTTTCAGTAGCTAAGGCTTCGTATTGCAAGGCTCAACAAAATCCCTGACCAAAACTTTTCAAGATGATGCCCACTGATTTTCATTGCTTCCTTCTATGGGGAGCTCTGGACATGGAAGCAGAGATAATTCTGTGACCTAGTGTAAAGTTGTTGGCACCCAAATATGGAAGATGACCACATGGAACAAAGGAAAAAAAAACCCAACTCAGAAAGTAGATGGTCAACTTGCAGATTGCTTTACTGCAGTCAGATCTCCATCAAAGATCTTTACAGGAATTTTTTTGCTGATCCAAGGGAAAATTTTAAGCAGCTTCAGAAATATTAATTCATTCTTGAGCAAAACTGATCTGGGTGGCAATAGTAAGTTTACAGACCTCTACAGTCCTACCAAAAGCTTTCTTAAAAACATTAAGGAGACTTCCATGGCAATTCAGGAAAGAAGGAATGAATGAGGAATGAAAAAGTTGAGGAACCTTCCATGCTATCACTGGAGACATCATATGGCTGAAGTTGCTTTTTGTAGTCATCTTTCATGGAGTCCTGCAAAGTAGTCCATGGATCTTGTTCAGAGAGACCAGATTTCAGAAATCACCACTACAAAGTGCTACTCAGTGGTACAAAATGCTGTTAATTTCATCCCCTTTTTATTTATTAAGGTTTTGTTTTTTTTTTAAATAAGGAACATTTACAAGAAGCAATTACCAGTGTAAAGGAAACCAGTAGCAAAGAATCTCTGGTACTGAGGTACTACTAGAAATGAAAATATATCTTTTTGGGGAGGAGGAATAAGATACTTCTGGACAGGAAACTGTCTAATACAGCCTTCTTCTGCAGTTAATTTCTGTGGCACTGCTATGCGCACTTTTCTTATGAAAAGCCTACCCTCACAAATCCACTTGCTCATCCTAGGGTGCATAAAATTCCTACTCAATAAAGTGGATCAACCAAAGAATTGAATGGTAACAATATAAAAGTATAGGCATATATTTGTGGGCACATAATTCACAGTTTATGTGTTCAGGGGATGGGAAGGAAACAAAGATTTATTTCTATCATTAAACAGTAAAAGCATCAATACTAAATCATGCAGTCTTCTTGAAAGAGAGACCAGACTTGTGGGGTGGCTTGCATAGGCACATTTCTATTACTTCCTGGGATAAAAATTAGCAGAATATTCTCCTAAGATTTTCAGTTTTAAAAAGGACCTGGACAGTGTTGTTCTCTACCTCCACCCACTTTCCTCATTTCCTTTTGGTGGTCAACACCTTTACTGAAGGCACAAAATAGGTATGATTTATATAGGTCTGCCCTATATATAGTTGATGTGCTACTTATAGTTGTATGTCCATTAAAATCTACAAATTATGTTCTGGAAGAAATTAATAAATTCAACCAATTTAACCAAATATAATTTTATGAAATTAAATCTGAAATATGAAATGCAGAAAGCCATGATTAAACAGCTGCTAAATACATTTGCCTTTGTGTGGTCTAAACAAATGAGGGACTCAAGAGTCAATATTCCTCCTCACCTCTGTCAGTTTCACAAGATGAATTTTCCTCCCGTTATTTCAAAATTAAAAAATGATTTGTTGGATTGGAAAAATTTACATTTGGCTTGGCATGGCTTGGCCGTATTGCTGTGGTTAAAACAAATGGCTTGCCAGAAATCAATTTTCTGTGTCAGGTCCAGCCAGTATGGACACCAAAAACAGCTCTTGAGGAAACCCAAGCAGTAATAGCTGCATTTATACAGGACTCCGATGGATCCTCAGGGTGAGTAATGTCTCTGAGCTTGATGCAGATTTTCATATGGAGATGGGTCTCCTTTTTTGCACTATACCTTTGCACTGAACTTGGCTGAGACGAAAGCTTTCTAAAACCACTATTCCCAAACTGAATCTTTGGCATATGCACCTCTGTTTGCCAGTGTGCTTCATGAGCTGGTCTGGACCCCAACAGTAGACTTGGTCTTCAGAATGTTTTGGCATCAGCAAAGGTTTGTGATGATACATGCATCCCTTTTCAACAAACAACCCCCTCTCTTAATCAATTAAAATAAAACAGCACAGAGTACTGAATAAAAATGGCAAGCCAAAGCTTAAGAAGTCTGTCCCGTTTTTCTTTTCTCAGTTAAATAAACCATCAGCTCATTTCCTGGCTTCACCAAACTACCTTGGATTGCATTGTTCCAACTGCTGGAAGAACAAGAAGCCTGAATATTTTAGTTTGTTTTCCCAACCACTGTCTCACATCCAAATTCAAATGTCTTTGTGGTCAGTTGTCACTAAGGGTACATGTCTTGTCAGGCACGCATTACATTTCCAAAGCAGTTCTGGTAACAAGTTGCTATTTTTGATAACCCATTAATGTAAATTTTAAAATACCTGTTTAAACTCTACTCAGCCAACCCAGCTTCATTCAGCTCAATGAAATTGCTGCATATTGGGGAGCATCCTGAAACTCTCTAAAGACCACATTGTCCGTTCAGACATAAAATCCAGAACTAAGGTGTCAAATGTGGCTAAAAGCATCTTAAGTATCTTGTATATCTAGGTTTGACTGCTTGCATGACCTTCCTCATTGCATTCAGACAACTTGCAGGCTGTCCAGCTGACAGCCGTATAAACATGGGCCACATCTGGGAGCACACCCACCTCCCATTTTCTCTTGTGACTTCTCCCTCAGAGTGGTGCAGACATAGTTTCTCAGCCTGGTATCATTGATTTTTTATTCTTATATTTTCTTCTCTGCCATCAGAAGATTCTTTTTTTTTGCAATTTAGACAAATACTTAAACACTTTTTCTGCAGTCTTAGTCAGGTTCTCAGTGTTACCTGAATCTTTCAAGAGTCACGTAGATGTCCCTGGGGTTATGTTTCCTCACATTCGTACGTGTCTATACTTTTACAATGGTCCCATTCCTGCATATTATCTTTTAGCCTCCTTTGTTCTCATCTGGAGAAAATTTAGATCTCTCCAGCCTAGCCAGATGGATGCTATGCCAATAGGTGGATATTTGGGAACACTATTCATTTCCATTCCTGCACTGAAAAAATGGCTAGTGAATTTCAAATTCTCAATTATGCAGACGTCACTGGCTTTTTAGATAGTACCTTAACAAGAAGGGGACAAGAAATCCACGTAATTTTTGGCAGCCTTGTTTCTTCAGTCTGTTGCGTGCCTTCTGCTTCCACTGTGATTGCTCTCATCCTGTCTGGCACATACACAGATTGTTCACATTCACTGATTTACATCACCCATAATGGTGACTTAATACTAGCGGTTATTCAATCCAGTAACAAATTTCTTTCCATGTACTGGTATTTCCACAGAAGTCAAGCATACTGACCGGTTGAACAGTAGCCTGTAAATGCACCATCTATAATGTTATTGTGTTGATCTTCCATGGAAAACTGAACTTTTTCAGCATTTCTTCCTTGGGACCGGCTTAAGATTTGTCTTTTTCACAAGTAACCTAAAGAAAAGCTCATGATCCAGCATTACTAAGCACCACTGGAACTCTAATAAGAGTTATGGTTGGTAGGCAAATGGCACCATATTCCAAATTACAATACACTATTTATCATGAAGATGAAAGAGATTCACTTAGGTTCTGTGACTGAGCTGATTGACAGCTGATGCAGTAGTCAGTTGTGGCAAAGTTTCATTGAATAGTATGGGCAAAAGCATCCTCCCAGATAGGATACTTTGTTTTCTCTGTCATTGCCCCTGTTTCTTGAGGATTTCTATATAAATTCACTGATTTTCTTATAGAGATTGTGTCAGCTACACTGTACACTGACTTACTTCAGTATATCTTTGGCAAGAAGCCTTTGGTTGTTTATGGTGCCTTGTGTTGCTCTCAGGACTACACATACATCTACTGCAACATTACCATTCTCAAACTCCTATACAATATATTAGTGATATTCAGCATGTAACTGTTACAGGACTTGTCATGAATGAATATATAGTTTCCTCTAGGACAAAAGACAGCAACAAAGGCTGATAGGCAGTTTAAAATGCAACGGTCATATGATTCATAACATCAATATAATAAAAATATAGTCCTGAAGTTCTTTGTCTTGGACATATCTTTAACTGGTTTCAGGAGACACCTTATTTTAGAGATAAGATTGTGTGTATTTGAGCATCTATTAATCAATCAAAGGAGCCAGAGCTTTGTTGTCAGTAAAAAGTATTTTATCTAATTAGTGCACGTGCAATCAAGAAGCATAGTTTTTCCCTTTCTGAGGGAACATTTTTGCCAAGTTAGTTGCACACCAGGATAACAGCTCTTTTTTATTCTTAGTTCATGTTTGTCTTGCTTATTTGGTGCTTGACTGCTTTTGTGATATGTGATCAATTGCACACGGCACTTAACCACTGTTCTCCTGGCTTGGTCTTCAATAAATTTCAAAATTATTTGCAATGACTCCTCTAACCTTTGTAATAACTACTAGCTTTTTCCATCTGTGTAGTAACTGTTTCTTAATCAGATACAATTGTTTTCTCAGCAAAGGGATCATGCTCATATATCTGTTTATGCTTAAGATGTCAGATTTGACTTATTTCATAGAATCATAGAATGTTATGAGTTGGAAGGGACCCGCAAGGATCATCAAGTCCAACTCCTGTCCCTGCACAGGACAACCGCAAATTTACAACATATCTCTGAGGGCATTGTCCAAGTGCTTCTTGAATAGCATCAGACTTAATGCCATGAAACGTGATTTGCTCAACAGTGTGTTAGAAAGTACTGCTTAGAGACAGTGCAGACTGTTTTGATGCATTTGGTTCATTTTAGTCTGCTAATGCTTAGTATTCCCTGTTATAACATGGACTCTGCTTTAAATGCACTTTCCCAGCTTCATTTTCTTAACATCAAGGCAGTGAGATAAGAGCAGAGAAGTTTCTATGACTGCGGCTATTACTGACTGCTCTTCGCTGGGCGTGTTGGACTAAGGTTGGTACAGACGAGCAGTGCTACTGTGGTCAAACATCAAACAGAGGCTTTTCCTTCTTTATTTCTTACAGTGATTAAAATCTGGCAGCTGTAGCAGGCACTTAGCTTTCTGTTTGGTTACTCCTGCAGCTGTTAATAGAAAATTGTCTATAGTTGCAAAAATAGACCTATTAAATAGTGCTGACAAATTGCTCAGCTGGGCACACCTCCATTGTGGTAGCTGATATATATCTGGCAGATCTGTAGACTCTGATGGGTGTGAATGAGTAACAGTATCAAGAATCACTGATGTTGGAAGGGACCTCTGCAGATCATCTAGTCTAATCTCCCTGCTTGGAGCAGGGTCACCAAGAACCAGTTGCTCAGATATGTATCCAGTCTGGTTTTAAATATCTCAAAGGACGCAGACTCCACAATCTCACTGGGAAACATGTTCCTCTTGACTACCGTCACAGTAGAAAAGATGTTCTTATATTCAAATGGAATTTCCTGCATTTCAGTTTGTGGCCATTGATTCTTGTCCTGCCATTGAGAAGAGTTTGGTTCTGTCTTCTTTACCTATACCCCTGACCAGGTATTCATACATATTGATAAGATCCTCATGAGCTGTCTCTTCTGGCTAAACAATCCCAACTGTCTCAGCCTCTCCTCATATGACAGACCCTCCAATCCCTTAATCATCTTCTTGACCACTGCTGAACCCATTCCAATATGTCATTTACCAGGGAGCCCAGAATTGCACCCAGTACCCCAGGCATGGCCTCACCAGTGCTGAGCAGAGGGGAAAGATGACCATCTAGACCCACTGTCAAAGCTTTTCCTAATGCAGCCTACATGCCATCGGCCTTTTTTTTTTTGCTGCAGGAGTGCACTACTGATTTAAGGTCATCTTGGTGACCACCAGAACCACCAGGTCCTTTTCCACCAATCGGTTTTCCAGCCAGATGGCCCCCAACCTGTACTGATGCATGGGGCTGTTATCCCTGTTGCAGGGAAAACACTCTTAGTGCAGTGTTTAACTGTTGTGGTTTAACCCCGGCTGGCAACTAAGCCCCACACAGCCGCTCGCTCACTCCCCCACGGTGGGATGGGGGAGGGAATCACAAGAATAAAAGTGAGAAAACTCGTGGGTTGAGGTAAAGACAGTTTAATAGGGAAAGCAAAAGCTGTGCGTGCAAGCAAAACAAACAAAGGAATTAACTCACCACTTCCCATCGGCAGGCAGGTGTTCAGCCATCTCCAGGCAAGCAGGGCTCCATCATGCCTAACAGTGACTTGGGAAGACAAATGCCATCACTCTGAACATCCCTCCCTTCCTTCTTCTTCCCCCAGCTTTATGTGCTGAGCATGATGTCATATGGTGTGGGACATCCCTTTGGTCTGTTGGGGTCAGCTGTCCCAGCTGTGCCCCTCCCAACTCCTTGTGCACCCCCAGCCCACTCGCTGGTGGGGTGGGATGAGAAGTAGAAAAGGCCTTGATGCTGTGTAAGCACTGCTCAGCAATAGCTAAACCATCTCTGAAGTATCAACATTGTTTCCAGCACAAATCCAAATCAAAGCCCCGTATTCGCTAATATGATGTAAATTAATTCTATCCCAGCCAAAACCGGCATATTTTCTTTATTTAATTTATTGTTAATTAACATAAACTTCTAATCACTGATTTGATATTGAGAAAAAGAAGACATAAAGAATGAAACAAACACTTAAGTAAACACCTCTCCTCCCACTTCCTAACTTCAGTGTCCCCTGTGTTCACTGCAGGCTGGGGTCGTTTGCTGAATGGTTTCTGTTTGACACTCTGTGTTTATTGTTCAAAGCTGCACTTGGCTTTCTACTGGTTGCCCGCTGCTCCTTGTTTCTTAATGTCCCTGCCCCAGCATGGGTGGCTTGTGGCCACAGTCCCTCAGGGGTGTCCGTGCCCCGGCCTAGGTAGCCTGTGGCTGCAGCCCCTCAGGGGTGTATGCGTGTGTCCCTCACCTCCACTCCACCCTTGTAGCTGCCTGTTTCCTAAATCACCTGCTGAGGCGAGGTGGGGGGGGGTTGGGAGCAGGGAAAGAAGGCTGTGTATCAGCTCCCATAGTGAAATTTGTTATACAGAACTGGCAGGTCCTTTGCTGTCTTGCTTATGTCCATGAAAAACTAACAAGAATTTTTGTAAATTTATGAAATTCAGCACTAAGGGAAAAAAAAACATTCAGCTGCTGGCCAATCATCCTGCAATGGTGACCCATCTCAGAATGGGGTACATCAAAACACTCATGGGACTAATTAATACACCAGTTTGGGCTATATTTCCAATTTGTAATACCTACTCTTATGCAAGGATAGAAACTCAAATGACGGGAAAGGCCATCTCAGAGGGCCTGATCTCTTCTCTCTGTAATGAATTATAATGAAGCTAGAAAACAAGGCTGCTTTTATGAAGAAATGGGAAAGGGCATAAAAGTTGATATTACCTTAGCACAACAGGGAAAAATTTGGAAGATGGCCAAGACCTATTCTGTTTGTGTAACCATTAAGGAAAATTTATTGATTGTATCTCATGAGACTTAAGGAAAACATTAAAAAAAGAAAGAGTCCATAAATGCTGGAAAGCATGTGACATAGTAGGTGTACATACAGTAGGAATGGACTAGAATACCAATAATTTAATGGGACAATGAAAAGCAGAAGTTTTAAGACAGTTAGATCCAGGTTCTGTCAGTCAGAGTGGTCTGTTGAGTTACAATCCAAAGAACTGGACCTATTGATAAAAAGCTACTACTAGCAAGTCAGGCAATGATAGCTTGGCAAAAGAAAACTGTAGGTTCTTCTGCTGTAATGAAATAAAATATATCCTTTTTTTTTAATGGAGGAAAGTTTTAGGTAACTTTATCTCAGACTGTTCCTAATGTAGCTCTTTACTTTTGAAACTTGAACAAAATAATGATGAAAGACTGACAAATCACAAACAGGTCTTTCAAAGTTAATACAGTTTGTTAACTCTTGTATAGGAAATGTTTGTATATTAATAACAAAATTACTATAGGCATAATATAAATGGGTACAAAGTATGTTCTATCCCTGGTGCTATGTGGTACAAAGCCTGACTATATGTGACCTGTCACTTTAGTACCATTAGCTTCCAGATTTCACTAGTAAAAGTTGTTTTCACTCCAGTAGCACTTCATTCTCTGGTAAAAACATGAATTGTTTAGTTGATATTTAGCTCTTTGGTACATCTGAGCTCTTGTACTGTAAACAGCTGGAAACACTGAACATTACTAAAGAGTGTTAATGAGCTCAATTAAACTTCAGTCCGTGCATGATTTTCACTGAGCCTCCAAATGTGCTGGATTTGCACACAAATCCACTTCATTAAAAAGTTTTGTGCACTGGTATGTCCTCATGCAGGCAAACTAATATACATGCACTTTTTGATACCTTGTCACAGAAGTCACAGGCAAAGGGGCAATCCAGTGTTTGTGTGGACAAACACACTCACGTATTTTGAGCAGCCTCTTACAGAAATAGCTAGAATAATATAGCACAGTGAGTAGTAAGTCCTACGTCTAATTTTATTCTGCCATGCAGCTGTTTTCTAGATTTACAATGATGGACCTGATTTTTCACCCTACTTTGAGCTTATCCTATGGAAACTCCAGTAATTTAAATGGTGCCAGAAGAAAATTTGGCAGAATGTGTTTTTCTATGCAACCAGCTACTCCTCATATAGCCACTTGTGTCTGCCAGCTTCGTATACAGCCTAGAAGTTATGTCCAGATTATGAAAAACAGCAATAAAGCTTCACTCTCGATCATACCTAACACTGCCGAGTGCATGAAAGCAACAACGAGAATTTGTGGGAAAAAATAAGAAAAATCAAGCCATAATTTTGCAGTAAAAGTCTATTATCGTCATCATCGTTTGGTTTACCAAATAAATTTCAAAAAAGTATAAAAATATGTAATATATAAAAATAAAAACCAGTATGTTTGAGCATCTGTAACATTTCCTATTCTGCACTTGACTTTTCCACCATCTAGTGTTTACTCAGAGGATATGTTATTGATGCTGTGGGAAGCAGAGGCATTACCTAAGTTCAATATATTGAACATTCTTCAAAGTTGATGTGAAAAATAAATACCAGATAATAAACCTAACATTTTTCTTTGAGGATGTTATGGACCCTGACTATACTGACAGTGATTAAACATCCTGAAAGATTGATCTGAGATGTGTTGGGAAAACCCAGATACTGAGAACGTACACCTGTCTGCCAGATGTCTGTTATGGCAACAAGGGTGAGGAAGGAAGACTACTGCGACAATTAAGCTTCAGGTTTTATTTTCAGACTTGAAAATGTGAATTTCAGTGAGTGTATGGATTTGATTCTTCATAAAGCCAATTCCTCTCATCAAATTTCTCTTACTTTTGCTCCTTGATTAATGCACATTGTAAATACATACAGATGCAAATGAACTTATTTTAGTCCATTATGTATGACATCCTTAATAAATAAGGCACATATGTTTGAACATTAGAAGAGCTGCAATCAGTTTGAACATTTGGTGTTGTAAAGAAAACTTTATTATTGCAGCTCCTGTGCAGTAAAGGTTAAAGCAGAAATTCCAGAATTTCATTAATGGAGTGGGAAAGGCTTTGTAACAAAATTCACCCACAATACACTACAAGATGACCACATTAAAAAGTGTCCTGCAAAGACTCCATGGATTCCAGCTGGCCTGGGCGCCTCTCTCTGAGGTGTTGCATTGGAAAGTGATTTTCTAAATAGAAACTTTAAGAAAATTTGCGCTGTGGAATTTGAAGCCTTACCTGTATCAGGCATTTTGTGTGAGGATTCATCTGCTCTTGACAGAGAGCAAGTAGTATGTGAGCACCTGTCAATCACAAATGCGATGTCTCACAAAAATCTCGTGTAGACTGCCAAGCAAGCTAAGCTCCTTCTCGCAAGTAGATCTAGTGGTCTCCCTGAAAAACACTGAGTGCTGCAAAGAGCATGTTCTATGGTTATCCAGGAGGACATGAATATTACTGCAACAACTCCAACCAGCTGGTTTTTAACCTTTATCCTCTGATGCTTCTTGAACACTTGCATATGGCCAGACCGTACAAGAGCTCTCCTGGGTCAGACCCAGTAACTGGAGTAAGTTGCTATAGCTCAGTTTTCCTGTGACAGCATATGAAAGTGTATTGCTAGAGAAGTGCAACATCAGGATGATCATGTACAAAATTTAATGTTTCTCAACCGCCTAATGCATTGCAGAGTAAACACTGCCCAAAAGCTTTGGCTGAGGAGAAGAAGGGCTGATCATTTCTTCTGACCTGCAGTCTGAGTGAAATAAAAGAAACAGAAAAAAACCCACTAACATATGCTTCAGTCCCCTTGAGCATTTAGGGAGGGTGGGCCTTAAGTCCTCTGCTGCCTAGGAACTGCGGGACAGGACACTGTTACGTCTCATGGAGTGACCCATGCACTAAATACGAAGTGAAGCCATCTATGTCCACTCTAAGCCACCTAATTAGCTGAAAGACATGGCTAGCAAGTGAACACAAATATATTTATTGATAATGCTTAATAAATGGTTCTTGACTAGCCAGTTTTGAAAATTATTTTTCTTTCTGTTTGTTCAAGAATAGGTATTCAGCAAGGTCAAGACAAAACTGGGAAGGCAGAGTGTGCTTTAAACTGGATTAGCAGGGTGCTTTAGCTCATGTTCAAACAGGCCATGATCATGTCTAGAACATTCATTTTAGCTTTCCAAAGACTTTGGAAGAACAGAAGTCATTTAAGGAAGGAACAGTGAATTAGAAAGAATATAGGTTATGTGGTTTTCAGCTTTTTTCTGTGACATAATAAACTTTGCCTTGCATTTAGATTACTTATTTCATCCTAAAACAGATGACTGAAAAAGGCAAGCTGACTGACATTTTAACAGGCTTTACTTCTCTTCATTGACTCTAGAAAAAGCTGGTAGTGATTACATGGATGTGGTGAGTGACTGTAGCGGTAACTACACTACAGACACCTAACTTTCAGGAGAAATTAATAGCGTCCCATGTGTTGTGAACAAAACTCAGTCTGATTGTGGTCTAGCCTAGAAAAAACTGCAAAACCTGCCAGATAAAGGATCAGTCTTCCCTTCAACAGGACAACAGCCTGTTCAGGAAAAGACTAACTAGCTCTGGCAAGACGAAAATCTCAAGACAAGGGTGCCAAGTCAGACAGTTTCTTGAGCCACTGGTCATCTCCTACAGGAAGAAAGGGAGGGAGGAAGGCGGGAAGGAGACAGTCTGTAGCCACGCCTCACAGCTTTCCAGGGGAATGATAGCAATTCAACTTCTGAGTCATAGCCACATGCTGCTCTCCTGCAGAAGGGGTGGGATTTGGAGCAGAATGGCTTGAGTCACTCCTTGAGATTGGCCAAAGTGCAAACTCCCCAAGTCTGATGAAAGCAAATACATTTAACCTGGGATGCAGGACATAACTGCATGTTTCTTTATCCATAAAAGGCTGTGATGGACTTGTGGCTTTAACGCGTTGTGCTAGCTCCAGCCGTGATACAGACTGAGTCCTTTAACCTCCTTCTGGGGAAAAAAAAATCGGGTTTAAATTAATTCCAGCCACATCCACATGCCATCCTGTTGTGCAGTCTCAGAGCTTAGGCTACAAAAGCGTGTTGAAGGCACCATATATTCCAGCTCCCCAAGACTCCCTTAGGCACAGGGGTGCTAAGTACCTTCCTCTCTTTGTGCTCTAGATGTAGCACAGAGGTTGTAAATGCAACAACATGGGTTGGAAATTTGCATTTTGCCTCAACTGGGACAACAGAGCCACCATAATGAAGAGCAATTTCACATTTCTATGGAGTAGGAACATATTTGCACCAGCCTAGCAGATGGGAGAATCTATCCAGAAGTAAAGTTAACACTCCCAAAATAATTTTTTTTTTTTTAAAAGAAGCCAATAAGATGGTTCTGTGGTCGTTATTGTGGCAACAACAACAAATAGAAAAACACTCTATGTTAGACTGTACAAAGCAATCTGATGTAATTGTACCATTCCAGGTGCCATGCTAATGCAGTTAATGTTCTGAAAGTATTGCAGCTTTCTCCACTTCCTCTGACATAGGGGAAGGGTTACGATCAGGTACAGGATAGAATAAATACATTTTATGCAAAAAATATGTAAAAATTACTGTCAGTTTGTGTATCATATGGGGCTTATAATGCCACCAGTATATATAAAATTGTCCTGAGTTTGTAGGGAAACTAGTCATATTGAAATGATTAAAGCAAGCCAGAGGGAGAATTATCTGAGAAATCCATAGTATTTTATGGATGAGCTGGCATATGTAGTATTTACTATATCATAACTCATACAAATCTTACTTACTATCTTAATGAGTGACAATAGCATATCTGGAAAACATCTGCCCTGGAAAAGGACATATCAACTACTCTCTGTCTGCTTGAAAAATGTAGATATAGTATTACTCTATGTCAGCCATGCATATCATATGTGGTATGAAATGTCTTCAGTGGTAAAAGAATAAGGAGTACATGTTTCATTTCTAAATGCCCCAGACTAGACTCTGATGTCCTTTCTCAGGATGAGTACCCCTTACTCCCTGAGTAGTCTAATGGAAAATGGGGTACATGTTTTCTACTCAGCAGGAGTTCGGATTACTCTATAAATTAAATCCCAGCAGGGCTAAAAAAGTTTTCCAGCAAGTTAGTAAAAAAGTATTTTCCAATTAAATATAATCGCTCTTCATGTTCTTATGAAGAGACTGGCATTGGCAAAAAGAGATAGAAGCTTAAAGAAGGTGTTTCTTTTGCAAATTTAAAAGAAATCACTTAGGTTACCATGGCCGTTTATATAGCTGCTCTCTTTTCCTTTTCAACTGTCATGCATGTTTTGGCTGGCATGATTACAGTATATTCCTAATCCCTAGAACAGCATTTTTCCCATCAGAACTAGCAGCAGCTGCAGCTTGAACATGTTTATCAACACACCCACCTGTGTTTTTGTCATGGACCGCCAATGATGCCATAACTCCTCCTGTTCTTTCCACTATGTAGGTGTTTTTAGTGTCTTTCCAAAGAAATGGATTTTGAGAGCTGGGATATTTCCCATCTGATATAGTGTTTTACTAAATTGAACTTTGCTTTAATGGGAAAACTCCAGAATGATCAGACCCCTGACAAATTCAAAAGGTAGTACATACATCCTACCGGTTTTAAAAAATGGGATGTCCAGCTCTCAATTCTTTGTAAAGCAAGTATTTTCTACTGAAAGAAACAATAGAAGTTTTTCACTGCTATTGCAGACACTGCCTCCTTTTTTTGCATAAGTTGCTAAAATACTGAACCCAACAGCATGTTATGGTTTGTTTTCTGGCTCAGGATGCAGATATAGTAATGGGAAAAAGTTAGCTTCATGGGATCTCGAATGTTTGCAACAATTCTCTTTCTTCAGTAGTTATGCTTTGTCATTAGAGAGTGTGAACATTCTCATTCTTATTAACAGAGTGATCTTTAGCCAAGGAATTATCTAATAGAACAGCTGGGACACTTTGAACTGGACTGTGAACTTAATTTCACGACTCAGACAACTTTTCTTTTTCTTTTTCTTTTTCTTTTTCTTTTTCTTTTTCTTTTTCTTTTTCTTTTTCTTTTTCTTTTTCTTTTTCTTTTTCTTTTTCTTTTTCTTTTTCTTTTTCTTTTCTTTTTCTTTTTCTTTTTCTTTTTCTTTTTCTTTTTCTTTTTCTTTTTCTTTTTCTTTTTCTTTTTCTTTTTCTTTTTCTTTTTCTTTTTCTTTTTCTTTTTCTTTTTCTTTTTCTTTTTCTTTTCTTTTTCTTTTCTTTTTCTTTTTCTTCTGTTACTCTTCCTTTTCCTTTTCTTTTATTAATAGACATCTAAAATGTTTTTCACCAATTTCTGTGCTTATCAGGTATTCTTTTATTAACTAAACTAAGGAACGTAAGGTGGAGATAAAGATCTGTGTAGGAGCTGTGATGATAGTGTTCATTTAAACTGGAGTTCCAGTTTATTTTGTTGACCAAATATGGGTTTTCATTACTATCCTACATGCCTTTAAATGATATTTTTTATCTCCTTACAAAAGTCTGTTCTTAGCTAGAAAACGCTGCGGTCTAAACTAGAAATGTGAGAAGACTTATATTTATTATCTTGTTAGTTCCAGAACAGGAATCTACCAGCACTTACAGAAGACTAAGCAGAGTTTAATGGTGGTTTATGGGCTCTGTTTCTTAGCAGAATCATGTACTGTTTACAACCGTTTCCAAGACATGCAGGTGCATTGTGAGAAAATGAGCCACTACTGAAGTCATATTATAGACACTTAGTTACAAGTGTTTCAGTCACATAGCAAGAAATTAACAATGCTGCATTTGTTTTCTTTTTAATATTTCTCATATTTCTTATTCTCATTCTAAAGGAATGCATTCTAATCCAAGGACACATTCTCATACATTCATTAATCCTGCTGCTCTAAAATGTTTCACATGAAAACTCAAAATCAGATGGCTTTATGCGTTCCAACTGGGCTTTTGTAAAACAGGGTCATCCTTGAACTTGTCATCTGCTGAGGTATTAAATTCCAGATTTCACTCAATTACATGATCTTAAGAATGTGGCAAGTTGCCATTTCTTTCTCAACTTTGAACAAATGTTATTGCATCTAACTGTTTAATTTCAGGAATCCCTCAATTATAAGTGACCCTTAACAGGAAGTTGTACATCTTTTAAAAAATTTACCTATGAATAGAATGTAAATGTTACTTATTGCCTACATTCTGTTAAAATTAAAAGACACTTTTAATCCAGAGTTTAGCAAGCATGATTTAACAAATTAATATTTACTTCAGAGCTATATGCAAAGCTTGTTTTTCCTCACACTGGAAGACAATATTATGAAACTTAAAATATTGCCTTTGCAGAAATATTCATTGATCATTAAAATGATCCATTTATTAAAGTTACATTTAATTACAGAAAAAATTGGTCTAAAATTGGGCAAAGTTTCAAAGAACCAAACATTTCAAATTAAAGAAATCAGTTAAAGTAAAATAAAACTAAGTATGCCATGTTACAAACAGGCCCTCTGTAGACAGATAGGAGTGGCATCACGTTCACAAGCCCTGATCGTCATGGGGGACTTCAACAACCCCGATATCAATTGCACAGCACAGCAGGGCATAAGCAATCCGGAGGTTCCTGGAATGTGTTGATGACAACTTCCTTCTCCAAGTGATGGAGCCGATGAGGAGAAGTGCTACGCTGGACTTTGTTCTCACCAGCAAGGATAGGGCTGGTGGGGAATGTGAAGCTCAAGGGCAGCCTTGGCTGCAGTGACCCTGAAATGGTGGAGTTCAAGATCCTCATGGTGCTGAGGAGGGCACACAGCAAGCTCACTACCCTCAGCTTCAGGAATGCAGGCTTTGGCCTCTTCAGGGATCTGCTTGGTAGAGTACCATGGGATAAAGCCCTGGAGGAAAGAAGGAGCCAAGAAAGCTGGTTAGCATTCAATGATCACCTCCTCCAAGCTCAGGAGTGATAGATCCCAACAAAAAGGAAGTTAGGCAAAAACACCAGGAGGCCTGCATGGATGAACAAGTAGCTTCTGGACAAACTCAAACACAAAAAGAAGCCTACAGAGGGTGGAAGAAAGGACAGATAGCCTGGGAGGAATACAGAGAAGTTGTCTGAGCAGCCAGGGATCAGGTTAGGAAAGCAAAAGCCCTGGTACAATTAAATTTGGCCAGGGACATCAAGGGCAACAAGAAAATCTTCTATAGGTAAGTTGGTGAAAAAAGGAAGACTAGGGCAAATGTGAGCCCTCTCCAGAAGGAAATGGGCAGCCTGGTTACCTGCGATATAGAGAAAGCAGTGGTACTCAATGACTCTTTTTCCTCTGTCTTCCCAGCAAGTGCTCAAACCACATCACCCAAGTCACAGAAGGCAAAGGCAGGAACTGGGAGAATTAATAACCACCCACTGTAGGAGATAAGGTTCAAGACCATCTAAGGCACCTGAAAGTGTGCAAGTCCATGGGACCTGATGAGATGCATCTGCAGGTCCTGAGGGAACTGATGGATGGAGTTGCTAAGCCACCGTCCATCATATTTTAGAAGTCATGGCAGTCTGGTGAAGTTCCCACTGTCTGGAAAAGGGAAAATATAACACCCATTTTTAAAAAGGGAAAAAAGGAAGACCTAGGGAAGTACAGGCCAGTCAGTCTCACCTCTATGCCTGGCAAGATCATGAAGCAGATCCTCCTGGAAGCTACACTAAGGCACAGGGAAAATAAGGAGCTGACTGGTGACAGCCAACATGGCTTCACTAAGGACAAATTGTGCCTGACAAATTTGGTGGCTTTCTATGACGGGTTTACAGCACTGGTGAATAAGGGAAGAGCAACTGACGTCATCCACGTGGACTTCTGCAAAACATTTGACACTGTCCCGCACAACATTCTTTTCTCTAAATTGGAGAGATGTGGATTTGATGGAGGGACCACTCAGTGGATAAGGAACTGGCTGGATGGTTGCACTCAAAGAGTTGCAGCCAACAGCTCGATGTCCAGGTGGAGACCAGTGACACATGGCATTCCTCAGGGGTTGGTATTGGGACCAGCGCTGTTTAACATCTTTGGCGGCAACGTGGGCAGTGGGATTGAGTGTAGCCTCAGCAAGTTTGCTGACAACACCAAGCTGTGTGGTGTGGTCAACACACTGGAGGGAAGGTATGCCATCCAGAGGGACCTTGACAGGTTTGAGAGGTGGACCTGTGCGAACTTCATGAAGCTCAACAAGGCCAAGTGCTAGGTCCTGCACGTGGGTCAAGGCAATCCCAAGCACAAGTACAGGCTGGGTGGAGAATGGATTGAGAGTAGCCCTGAGGAGAAGGATTTGGATGAGAAGCTCAACATGACATGCCAATGCGTGCTTGCAGCCCCGAAGGCCAACCATATCCTGGGCTGCATCAAAAGAAGCGTGGCCAGCAGTCGAGGGAGGTGATTCTCCCCCCCTGCTCTGCTCTCATAAGACCCCACCTGGAGTGCGGTGTCCAGCTCTGGGGGCCCCAACATAAGAAAGACATGGACCTGTTGGAGTGAGTCCAGAGGAGGACCACATGATGATCAGAGGGCTGTAGTGCCTCTCCTATGAAGACAGGCTGGGAGAGTTGGGGTTTTTCAGCACGGAGGAAAGAAGGCTTTGGTGATATCTTATAGCAGCCTTCCAGTACCTGGAGGGTGCCTACAAGAAAGCTGGAGAGGGACATTTTACAAAGGCATGTAGCGATAGGACAAGAGGTAATGGCTTTAAGCTGGAAAAGAGTAGATTTAGATTAGGTATAAGGAAGAAATTCTTTACTAGGAGCATGGTGAGGCACTGGAACAGGTTTCCCAGAGAAGCTGTGGATGCCCCATCCCTGGCAGTGTTCAAGGCCAGGTTGGATGGGGCTTGGAGAAACCTGGTCTAGTGAAAGATATTTCTGCACGTGGCAAGGGGGTTGGAACTAGGTGATCTTTAAGGTCCCTTCAACCTAAACCATTCTATGATTCTATGATTATTTTTCAACATGTCTGCTTTTCAGTGCAGAACAGTTGCATAGCTGCCCTTTGTCTCAGCTGGACTTTCTGTTGAAACAAAATGCTCTGGGCAAATGTGTTACGTTGGACAAGACCACTCAGTGCCATGACTGGGCTCCTTCTCTACGTGGGAAGGGAGGCAGTGGTGTTCAAAGGGTGGTGAGTAAGCTGCAAAGGCAGAGTCAGCACCCTCCTAGCTGGGTGTGGAGGAAAGGCAGCAGGCTTGATAAGTGGCTGCAGCAGGAATCGGGAAGAGATAAGGGAGCAGGGCTAGGACTTGAATAGGTGGGGGCTGGGAGAGAGCAGCTGGTGAGAAGGACAAACCTCTCCTAAAAAAGGGAGACCAAGAGAAGTGAACAGCTGCTACAGCTGCAGGGAGCCCGGGAAACAGTAGCTGGGAAAAGGCTGACTTGAAACGGGACCTACAGGAGCTAAGCCAGGAACAGCTGAGAGCCTGCAGGAAAGAAGGACTTCTAGGGATCTTCCCACTGCAGGTAGAGGGCAGCTCAGGCAGCCAGCCAGGCAGCCAGCCACCTTGCAACGTTCGCCAGGTGGTAGCAGAAAACACCCTTTGAGTAAGTAAAGTGTGGGAAAATCTCATCAGACCTTTCAGTTATGGGCTTGTGAAGGGGAAAGCGGGTTTCTGGATAGTCAGAAGTTGGAATCTACTCCTGGGTATGAAATTAGGAGGCCAGGAATGGCTTGGATTTTCTGTGGGGAAATGCACACATCTGCGCTTTGCACTCCAGCTGTCACGGGTGAGGAGAACATGAAAGCAGAGATCTGGGATGTCACTTGGCGTGGACCTGCCGGAGACACCACACCCCTGTCAGATCATCAGCATATGAGTAACTTACACATTTGCAAAACTGAAAAATTCTAAGACTTTCTTTATTGCAGCAAATTAAACCTGCCCAGAAAAACTCTCTGTCTTTGAGGCCGACTAGCACAGGGTATCCTGTGTCCATACTATTAAACTCTCTCATTATCCAAAAAAGGCCAGTCTTATGCAGCTGCCTGCCTGGAAGTGTCCAGACCTATGCATTCCCCCAAGTGATGCCAGGGAGTTTTCTGGGGGAGTGCTATTTGTTCGAGACCCAAGCTATTTCCAAAACCCCTCTAATGCTATAACCATATCCACTGCTGAGTTTGAGTCCCGAAGAAGATTTTGTAAAGGTATTAATTAGCTAGAATGTTTAATTTACTAAAATAAACATAGCCTAAGGGCTGTTTCAAACCAAGATGGTCAGAACTGAATGGTTCAGCCACACTGTGTCCTTAAAAAATTTATTTGGATTGATTGAGGATACTTGTTCAGTAATCGAGGCTTTATACTCATTTCAGTCATAACAGATCCGTATCTGTTAGCAGATCTTTAAAAGCATGTGCAGGTTATTTTCTTCTTTTCCAATGTCAGTAAAGACAGAATGAAATGTTGGGTCTTTGTTTTGATATGTTGAACAGAATAAAAACAATTTCAGGTATTTCAAGCTATGTAGACCCACAGCTTTTTTTTTTTAATGGCCTGTTTTGTCCCTTACCTTGATTAGTTTTGCCATGGTCCTGCCAGAGAATTAGAGAAGACGCAGTTTGTAGTAGATTCATATTGCTGATATAATCTGCCTCTATCGCCACCATTCACAACTGACTGGGACTACAGCAGTAGAACAAGCTGCCCCATCCTGGGTCAGTTTAGGCAAGAGTCAGCTAAATTGAATGAGAACTAAATTCTAAACAACGCAGAGACAACATTAGCAGGAGAGGAAAGTAAGTCATCACTATTCCAGAATGGCTGCAGTCACCACTGGTACTGGTCACAGTCCGGAGTTGTTAGGGTACTGCAGGAAGCCCAGGTATGACCTGCAACCGCAGCACACCTCCATCTGACCCTGGCAAGCTGGTTCTGCAAAGTGACTGCAGTTCTCCCTGCCACAATTCTCCACACAGCTTTCTCTCCAGGTTTAGATTGCTGTCAGGCACTCTAAATACAGTATTGTACTCAGAATAGCTTGGAATATTGTAGCCTGTTTGGTAAATGGAGGTGTTGTGACTCTGTTACACTCTGGCTGTATCGGTAGCTTTGGTGGAACTCAGATTTTAACTCAGAAATCCTCAAATCATTTAAGTGAAGTACTTCTGTCCTGATGATGCAGCCTCATGAAACTGAAGGTCTTTAAGGGGGAGCTGCTGGTGGAGTGTTTGCTGTGAGGCACCTTCCATTTCAGTAATTCTCTGCTAGCCTTTGGGTGCACTATGAATCCCATTGTTCCCATTACTTATAAAAGCTAAAGAGGACAGCATGGACTAAGGATTTTTTTTCCCTGAAACGTCCTTCATTTAAACTTAATGATGAACTAACGTACAATTTCAAAGTTAGAGTTTTGAGCTGGCATCCAACGTGAAGGACTAAATTTAAGTGTTTCTTCTAATAAATACATAAATAAGAAATAAAAGCCCTCATACTTCAAGAAATCAAGAGGTTGGTCTAGAATAAGCAAAATTTAGGGGCGTTAATGTGAGTAATTTGCATAGCTGAAATTTTTACAGTAGCCATAACATGCATATTTTACTGTCTGTACTGTACCTGGGTGTGTATAGGATTGTGTTTCCCGGATTGCCTAAACTGGCACCCCACAGGGCAAGCTGTTGGTTGTTGGGGGTGAATGCTGGGCTTGATATGAATGGAAATGGAGAGTGACAAAGAAAATAGGAAATTTTGTACACCTAGATTTCATATGAAAATGGCATCAAGACACTGAGCAAGAACCTAAGCAGAACTCTTTAATACGGTGCTCTGCATCTGTATTAGCGTTCGTGTTTCTGCACAGATATTTAGGAATTTCTTGACTAAACGTATACAGAGCAAAATTCAGACATAAGCACTAAAACTTTGTGAAAGAAGCCTTTTAAAATAAAGCAGTAATCCAGGTACAAAGATTATGTAAACAGGTGTTTTTGAAAATACTCCACCCTAGTGTCAGCCATGTATTTTTTCATACACTGAAAGTTAGTGAGGTTGTAGAACCTGGTAAAAGGGGAGTTTTTAAATACTTGCTCCAAACAGTAGGAACAGGTATAGTCCACTTTCCTTTAACAAATCTGTAATTTATAGTAAACTACTTCCTAACCAGTCACATGGCACAGCTGGTTTACTTAGTCTCTCATTCATAAGAAAGCAGTATCACAGCATGGTAACAGGAAATACAAGGGATTTACAAAGAACCGGTTACAGAAGAGGTTAAGTACAAAATCTAATTAAAACTACTCTGAAATGTTATTTAGTCTCTCCAACAGTGTAGTGGATTTCTTTTTGGGAATATTGGATGCTTCAATGGTTGCTGACAGAAGTGTATATTCCCAGTTTGACTTTACTACGACATATAAGCTTAATGCTTTCATTCATGCGAAGACTTTATTTTATTAATAGCTATTTGAACTCTACAAGAATTTTCATAGATAGATTTTTCCTCCTCAGTTGATTATTTGTAAGATATTAGGGAGATCATGGTTTAAATTCCAAAAAGGCCAGTGACTTCCTAGGTGAAAGCAGATAAACTGCTTGAAAAAGAATGTTTTGACAACTTTACTGTAGGGCCTTTGGGTTTTTTTTTTTCTATTTAAAGAGCTAGCTCAGGTGTTCATGTTATAATGAAAAATAATTCCACATCATAGCTGATAAACATACGAATTGTAAAATCAGTTTGGTAGCTATTTTGGTCTCAGCTTTTTTATCTTTAATTAAAAAAAGCATAGGTCATATTCATAGTAGTCATCTAGTACAATGCTCTGAGACATGCCAGTGGAGATTAGATGTGTGATTACATATACAATCCTGATTTGCTTTGTTTACAAGTGACTTTTGAAGAGGCACAACTCTGTAACGTGCCTCTGTCATTTGTCAAGGACTTTATCAAGGACACTTTGTCAAGGACACAAAGCTGTTAAATATCCCACAACAAATAAAAATACTTTCCAAACGATGGTGGGATGTGAAGCTTCCAGAGCTGATTTATAAAACAATGGGAAGCTATGCCCGGGCATGAGAAGTGGACCAGAAAAAACACAGATTAATTTATTTCCACTCTGGTCTGAAGGTTTTTGTAACTGCGGTCAGCAGCAGTCCCTCCGTAGGTTTCTATGGGCTTTGTATCAGGCCCATGGTAATTATCTAAAATGAGGTATTTGTTTAGTAATCTTCCCCGTGGCTTTTGGCAGGCTTTTGCAAGCTAAGTAGCCATAGTAAAACTCCTTCCAGTAATGCCAAAACAACATTCTCTTATTCTATTTTTTTGTAATGTATACATATGCAACGAGAACGAAAAAGAAATCCCAGCAGGGAACATTCAAACAACACACAAAGTCGTGTAAGGCTTGATGCCTTTATATATTGAAATGGCTCTGCATTTTCAGTCCCCCAAGAGTCACTGAATCAGGCCCCAGGAATTTTCTGCAGAGCTCCAGAAGTGTGGTAAATGAAAAAAGTTTAATGTGTATTTTAGATACACACAACGATGGTGTTGCTTTCTTCTGTTCTTATGAGAAAAGATGCAAATGTTTGGAGTCATGTTGGTTTTCTTATTTATCTCTCTCCTTAGTTCTTCAACATTTTCACAAGGAAAAAGAAGAAAGAGGCCTGATTTTCTACCAGATATGGGGAAAGAGACAAATCATTCGATTTTAAAAGGAGGTGAGGGGATGGGAAGAGAGAGTGAGAAATCATGGGCTATTTCATTTTCGTCTTAGTTCTGCTTTTGAATAGTCCTTCTGTGTTGTATTCTTGCCTTCTTTTACCTTCAGCTTATTGCACCAGCATTTTGTTTTTATTTGTGCATTTTGTTTACTTTAGTGATGTAAACATCAAACCCTGAGAAATACCTTTATTTGTGCTTTACCAATTAAGGATAGTGTAACTCAGCTCATTGTATAGCTTGGCCTCATACAACACAGAGGGAGAATTCAGTGACTGGGAAATAAGAAGCTTTAATCCCAGAAAATGCACATATGTATTAAGAAAATACACATTTGTATTAAAATTATCTGTCAATATTTTTTCCACAATGAATGCTTCTTATTTTCGTATTAAAGCAGAAAATAAGAAGAACTGATGTTCTTCTGTGCAGGACTTCAATATACTCATTCTGCTGTTTGAATATGTCTTGCCAATACAGTGCGATCCAAACTTGGCAGCTGCAGAGACATTCAATTTATACAGATTTAAGCAACAATAATAGATTCTGAACATAATTTTCCAGCTTTAATTGCCTTATTTTTCCATAGCATTAAATGGGTGAAGGGGAAGTCTTCTAGGATGGTCTAGGATTGGTGTACACACTGATAAATGGTGTATTTTGGTTTTGTGTCGATCTGCTGAACTTCAGTGCAACGAAGCTGAAGTCCCTGCAATGAAAATGCTCAAACACTGTTGTGTGAATTACCCTCAGACTGTTTCCTGCCAAGATCTGTTCTTAGCTAGTGAGGGGTCTAGAGAGCAAGTCTTAAAAGGAGTGGCTGAGGGAACTGGGGTTGTTTAGCCTGGAGAAAAGGGGGATGAGGGGACACCTTATCGCTTTCTACAACTACCTGAAAGGAGGTTGTAGTGAGGTGGGTGTTGGTCTCTTCTCCCAAATAACAAGTGACACAACAAGAGGAAAGTGCCTCAAGTTGCACCAAGGGAGGTTTAGATTGGGTATTAGGAAAAAATTCTTCAGTGAAAGGGTTGTCAAGCATTGGACCAGGCTGCCCAGGGAAGTGTTTGAGTCACCACCCCGGAGGTATTTAAAAGATGTGTAAATTTAGCACTTAGGGTCATGGTTTAATGGTAGACTTGGCTTAAAAGTAGCAACTGCATTTATACAAACTCCTGCCAACTCTAATGACTTACGAGAGAAATTTCAGCAGGAGGGATATTATCTTCCATATTTTTGTTTGCTTTTATTGTCATGTTTTGATCCTTAATGATCTAATTCTTATCCCTTGGTCTGACAAAGGATTTTCCAAAAGATCTGTACTAGTATTAGCATTAACACAGTATATATATTAGCAACTGTATAATAATATCAAGGAGAATTCATCAGCCATCCATAAATGCCCATCAATGTCACAATATCTACCTGTTAAATTGTATGAAGAAAATAACAGATTGTGAAAAGATTTAAAAAAGATTTATCAGTAACTGCTGCAATTAAAATATACCTCTACACTAACACATACAGCAGAAATGCAACAGCTGTCAGAGTGACAATTAAAAGTCACTTAAAAAGAGGGCATTCTGTTGCATACAAGATTTTAATATTTTGCTTGTGATGGAAACCAAAAATCTCCCATTGAACTAGAATTCTTAAGACTATGTTTTTCTTCAGTGAACATGGCATTTCAGTACCCAGTAATAATACCCAGGAATTCACTCCAGGCCATGCCATTACTGAAACTGTCCATTTTATTTCTATCACTGTGAGGGGAACAGACAGAACTTTGGGCTAGGCCTATGTATTTCACCTCGGCAGGCAGCTTAGAAAACCCCAGGCCCAGGTGGGACTGTGGGACTCTCCAGTTCTCCTGTAGCTGCTCTGCAGCAAAGCATTGGCAGATGGCATGGTGTGCACACCCTGGACCCACAGGCACTGAAATCCTGGCGTCACCAGCCCTGGGACAGCCTTCTTGGATCACCCAGGATTGTACCTCTGTCTGGCATATGGCATCTGCCTGGGCAAGGACCAGCAGGCTCCTAGCAGCCTAATCCTGACCTGCAAACCCTGGCTTTAGGATGCTGCTGTCTTTGGGGAAATTTCCCAAGCAGTCCCATCAGCAGCTGCCTTGACTTTGCCTAATACAAATTGAACCCTCAGGGTTTACATCTGTGCCTCTAGGTGGGTCTGACAACTTGTTACACAGGAGAAACAATTAATCTTCTGTTCCATAGTGCCAGGACTGATGGCAAGAAACAGAAAAAGAATCAGAATGAAATAACATTTTAGCCAAAAAGGGCAGAAATGAGGCAAAACGACAAACTAACCAAATGCCCTGAAGTGCACAAGAAAGCTCACAGCATTTGAAGACAAGGGGAAGCCTCTGAATGATCAGAGGGTTTAACAGTGAAATGAGAAACTACAGAGAATGGAGAGTGAATCAGTAGATTTAAAACAGGCCAAGGAAGGTTGAAGGTAAATCAAGCTGAACTTCTGCATCTTGGCTCAAGATAATAGTAGATCCATGAATCTTCCAACGTTCAAAAGGAAGATTTCAGCAAATTACTAAGAGGTTGAAAACAGAGACTGGTTAGTGTGCAAAGAGGGCATGGAGGAGAGTTGCTAACACACAACAGGCTCTGATAGTCAGTAGAGTCCTGGGGATGATTGATGAGAGCAACAGAGTCTTCGTACCAGCAAAGGAGTCAGCACATAATTAGCTGGGCTTTCCTTGTGGGATTTGATTTGCATTGCTGTATATTTAATAGCTGTCAGTGGATTTGCAGTCACAGTGTCAGAGCCAGTCTGGGATGAGGATGAAAGAGAAAGTAGAAGATCATAGGGGAGCAAGCTGGCCAAGACCCAAGTGAGAAGAAGTTACGGAGCAGGGAATGACAGACAAAGAGGGGAAGAGTCAGTGAGAGAGGAATCCAGAGGAAAGATTCCTTCAGCAAGAGCTAGAGGTATCGGATAACAGAAAGAAATTGTAAGGGGATAGGGTCGATAATGTCGCTGACTTGCATATACTTCAGGCCGCTAACTGTTAGAAAGAAGTATCTCAAGGAAAAATCTCCTGGAAATCATTTTCCTGTTTCAAAAAGAATTCATGTGTACAAAAGTACCTACAAGGGTCTGGTTTTGCCTGCAAAAAAGGTTGAATTTAATGTATGAATTAGATGCTCCCAGGCCTGTGAATGCAATGGGATAAGGCCAGATCAGGGCCCAGATTCAGCAAAAGAATGAGCAAATGCTTGAGAGCTTTCTAGAAAAACTAACTGAAATACATAAGAGGACCTCCTTGCAGGAAGTGGTGAACATGATCAACCATCTCTTAAGTCAGGATAGGTTCATATCTGAACAACTTGTATGACTGGCTCCTTCTTAAATTTTTCTTTATGATACAAGTCTTAAACATAACAGTATTTTCATAATTAAGCACAAAATCAGTCATTAAAGTGTAAGAGGGAACAGATCAAACAGTACATAAACTCTTGTTGTGTTGAGTTAATATCAAACCTCCGTAAACACTAAGGTAGTTTTTGCACAGTCACCACTTCAGTCAGTTGCAAAAGGACCATAATTAAAACTATATATCCACACTAAAATTCTGTTCTTTATGTTAGATCTAATGGGAACAAGTTTGCATGTATCTACTGAGTTCTTTAAAAGATTACATCCTTGGCATAAACCTCTCAGCATTTAAACAAAGATTTTCCCTTCAGTCATGTACTAGGTTGCTGAAAAAACGCAGGTTTCTTTTTTCAATGGAGGTAAACAGAAAGTATGAACATGAAAATGCCTAGCTTGCTTTTGCACAGACCTGCATCTCATACAAAGCAAAGCATGTCTGTTCCCTGACCAGCATGTTGCATATCAAATTTCGGCCCAAGTATTCTTTTAAGGGTGAATTATACACTTCTAATGCAGGAACTTACCTTCATTACAATCAAACAATGAAAGAGGTAAATGTTATAAGAGGGAAACTCTATCTCCCTGTTCAAAGCACAGTGCTGTATAATCTGTGCTGTGACTGCAGAATGCAGGAATGATGCAGAGACATAACCCCAACCCCTTCTGATAGAAGTGTAGTACACTTGGGAGACTGCAAGAGGAAAAATATTTTCAGTAAGTTTCTTGAGCCTTTCATATTTGCTCTTTAACTATCTTTGTTTTCCAAAATGGTCGTTGGAGTAATTCAGTCACAAATACTATGAGGAAGACCTGTTAAGCCTGGAAGAGGTCATCTTCTAAAGTCAGTAGAAGTGGTGAAAAAGTTTCTGTCAAATACTTAAAATGAAAAAGATTGAATAATAAACTATCGATATAGTGCAAAATCATTAAAAATGCCTAAACATTGAACATAGCCTGTCAGATAGGTCTTAAGCTGTGACTTAAAATGGGGAAACATCAATAAAAATTGTGTTTGGAATGGGCTTCCATTCATACATTTAAGAAAATCATTTGACAGAAAATATAAAATACTGAAAGAGGCTGAGGATGATTCAAAGTATATGGGAAGCACCTTTTTTTTCTAAAATATAATCTTGTTCATACAACAATTAAGGCTACAGGCTATGAAATTAAAGGAATGAGACAAGAAATCGAACTGGTGATAACACTGGGCCCTTCTGAAATTATGTCTTTTAATCTAAGACTCTCTGAAATCCAGTCTTTCAGATAGCGGTCCAGACATGAACAGCAGTAGAGGTGAACAAGAAGTTAGGATTTCATTTTAGATATAACTCTATATATGTTTGAGAAAATACTGGTTGTATTCTCTTGTCCAAAATACACTTCTCTAAATTGTAGGGTCCTGATATCCCTCCTTTGAACTAGACAGGCTTTATTCTTGACAACTCAAACACAAGATCATAAATTATCTATAACATATGTCATAATTCAAATTAACCCGTGAGTCCCTTATTTGAACCAGTTTTGAGTTGATCACAAGTCTAAACCCTCTCCTTGTAATTCTGCTGAAGCATATTTTACAAAAATGGAAAATCCTATCAAACAGCAGTGCACACATACTCTATTGTGTAACCGTTGTCAAGATGAGGAGTAGATAAAAGATGGCTTCCAGAAAAAAAAAAAGTCTGAGAACTAAAGGAAGAAGGCGAATGTCTTACACTAGTGGTAACTCTCTATGAAGATCTTTTTAATTGTAACTTAAGACTCTGCAATGCAGACATGTACTGCACCTGCCTTTTGCTGTATGGTGCAAAGAAACAGACATTTCTTGGTCACAATAAGCACCAGTACCTGACATTTTTTAACCATCTATTTTAGGCTGAAGTTAACAATTCCTTGCAAGTGCCAGCCATAGAATTATAGAATCATGGAATATCCTGAGTTGGAAGGGACTCACAAGGATCATCCAGTCCAAATCCTGACTCCACACAGGGCAACTTAAAAGTTAAAAACCAAAGAGTGTTGTCCGAACATTGGGGCCATGACCACTTCCCTGGGGAGCCTGTTCCAGTGCTTGACCACCCTCTCAGAGAAGAACTTTTTCCTAATACCCAATCTGAGCTTCCCCTCAGGCAGCTTTAAGGCATTCCCTTGTGTCCCATCCCTAGACACCAGAGAGTAGAGATCAGCATCTCCCCCTCTGCTCCCCCTCATGAGGAAGTTGTAGACAGCAATGAGGTCACCCCTTAGTGTCCTCTTCTCTAAGCTGAACAAACCCAATATCCTCAGCCACTCCTGGTAGTCATACCCTCTAGTTCTTTCATCTTTGTTGCTCTTCTTTGGACACATTATAATATTTTATATCCTTCTTAGACTGTGAAACCCAAAACAGCAGACAGTGCTGGAGGTGAGGCTGCACCAGTGCTAGCTGTAGTGGAAAAATCCCTTCTTTCATCTGATCCCTCAATGTTGATTATAACAGGAGTCTAGGACACCACTAGCTTGGAAGAAGGTATCTGCCCTGTAGACACCTCCACTAGGAGAGAAGAATCCTGCCCTTACAGTCCATCTCAGTAAACAGCTGTAGTAAGTATGGACTCCTAAAGAAGGCATCCAGAGCCCAAAGTTCACAAAGTAAAACCCTTTGGACTGGACCACACTTCCATTTAAAAGTGAAAGTGGTCACCGCTCGTGCCCCTTATCTGTCTGATGCTTTGGAAAATTCATTCAGGTAAACCTGTGGGAGTCCCTTGCATATGGACAAGATTACCCCAGCTGGCAAGAAAAAAACTGCATGTGGAGGGCAAGATTGAAAAAAAAATAGGCCTGAATAGCTGAATCATTAGGGGTCGGATTTAATGTCCTTGTTTTACCTATTGACCACAGAGGAAGCCAAATAAAGCATGGAGGCTTGGACTGACTCAGTGGTGACATCCACAACAGTCAGGCTCATCTTAGCTGACAAACTCCTGCTAGTAGTAGCTAAGAGTAATGGGTGTGTATATGTACAATAAACTTATAATTTCCAACAACTATTTTAAAGTCTTAAGTGGCACTTAAGTGGCAGAGCAATAAAATTATGTATGAAGTAAAGGTTTCATTAGCTGGCATAATTCCCAGAACGTACTATGGTACAATTTTTGATTTGAGATATTAGTAGGTGATAATTTTTTGAAAGGTTTGTGTATATTTTTTCACAGCCTCTGAATAAAGAGAAGGCCAAGCTGTCACAAAAAGGGAGTATTAAATTCAAATTCCACCCTAAAGTAAAGGTGTTTGGCTTATGATGTCACATAACATTTTACTTCTGACAAACCAATATATCTGGATTTGTTCAGAGAGTGAACAAGAAGTCCTGTGCATTTCTGAGAGCTAAGTAATTACCAAAAGACTAAAGAAAATAATCTCAAAACAGCTGAGGGGTTTTAGGAAAGCTAGCTGAGATTCGTCGGACTTGAGGCTGGAAGGGATTGTTATGATCATCTAGATTTGTGGCCCTATGTGCCACACAGGAAGGGGGTCTAAAACAGCTGCCTATGTAATAGAGTATTACATTAAAGACTTCTGTTGTAATGAACTTTGTCAAAATAAAGGCAGTGTATACCAATTCAAATTATTTCATTCTTCCTAATAAGTGTAGATAGAAAGCTATACATAAATCAGAAATACTCCCACGTATATATATATGAGAAAGCACCATGTCACCCACATGTTCTCCCTGAAGGCTTGTCTCTAAGAAGAGTACTGTTACAGTAGGTGTTCCAGAGACGTTGAACTGAAGAATTGAATTGAGAAGAGTCTGGAGAATGGTAATATCCTTTATGATAGTATGTGTGGTCTTCGGGCCCCTGGAAATGAACCATAGCCGTTCTCTTGATTAGATTGGCAAAAATTGCTTGCTCCAGCTTCTGCTGAAGGTTCATGTCTGTACAGAATGCCAAAAATGCACACTAATAAAATCAACCATCCCAATAACTCTGCACATACCCTCTGATTGCCATGCAATATCTAAGTACTTTTTGGCAGATGATGAATGAGCTTTTGTCATGCCTTAAAATTAAGTCTATTTTACAACTGAGAAAAATAAGAACCCAGATACAATTTGCTGAGATTTAGGGGCTGTGCCTGAAGTGCATTCTGGGATGAGAGTCCTCCTCCACATATTCCTGGGCTACAGCCCAAACATAATATAAGTTCTTCTTTTCCCTTTTCGTTCCATTTCTTGACAAGATAGCACCAGTCAAGGAGGGACTCTATAAACTCTTTTCCTTCAAGCTCATCTTCAGAAAGTTGTTTCTAGCCCCAGAGCATCAGACCCATGTTCTGGGAAAATAAAGAAAGAAGTCAAAGGAGTTTAAAATCTGGTGGAATTAATTTTTCTCTGATAGATTTGCCTTTATACTTCCATTGGTCCATTCAGTTACATGGTAAGATCCTTAGGACAAAGATCATGTCTTCTTCTCAGCCTTGCACAGGACTGAGTGTATCATTTGGGCTGAATGAATAAAAGAACATGATTCAGTTACCATTTCATCTAACTGATTTCTAAGGCTGCTACCCAGTCATCACACTCCCTTGTTCTCTTTCTTTGATACCACATACATTACCTTCTATTTCTGGTAGGAGGGAGTTTATCTGTATCTTGCTCCTCTGTCTGCAGAATTAAATGCACATAATTTAAATACTGAAACATATAAACAAAAACAGTCTGTGCTTTTTAAAGTTTGACACTACATCAATGCTTAAGAAGTCTATTCAGATCATCTACATATGCAGATATACCTAAATTAGGCCTCTATTGTAGACGATATGCACACAGACCTAATTCACTTGCCCAGATCTTAGATAGAATCAAGCTTTGAATCTCCTTCTAGTCTGGACTTTCTGGACCAGAACTGCTCACCATTTCCTTAATTAAATCAGTGCCTACCTTTCTTGAAGTAAACCAGTAAACAATTGTTTAACCCTTTACAAAAGTTCCTAAAAATCAGACTAAATAAGATTATTAATTTATTACATTTATTTCACTCCATTTCTTTGGCTTGCTTGCTAGCTTGCACATGTGAGTCTGTTGTCTGTAGAAAAGCATGTTTACAATCATCTTGCCTGTCACGTGTCTAATACTGCGTGGGTGACTAATGAATGGTTCCTGGACAGGAGGCTGGGAAACACTGCTTTCAGTTTCTGTTTAGAAGTTCCTGAGGAAGTATGGTTCTTCCTTCCCCACAACATAAGGACTAATGAGACTTAATAAATCCATAACCGCAGATACTTGCAAATGCACTGTGATTTACCATAGGTAAAAATGCATTCTGCTCTTGCAGCTCCAAGCTTATATAGACCACATGCTTGAAGCTGCCCTTCTTTTCTGTACTGTGTCATGTCCCTGTTCCTTTGTCTACAGAAAACTGGGAGACAGAGGGGGATGCAGACATTCAAATATGTGCCCCTACAGTGGAGAATCTGGGAGCACTTCTAGTCTCAGGTAGGCCTGGTTTCATACAAGTCATGGGCTGACTCGTGCACTGGAATGAGACTCTGGTGTACCCCAAAGAGAGGTGGTTTGCAAGCTGGGGAGGAGCTATGGTGCACTCAAGCAAGTTCCCAGTCTGAATGATCATGGAACTGATATCCCAGAAAGTAGCATATCGCACACCTGGAGGCCAGCCTGTCAGTCTAAACACTTCGTGGAAGGACTGTAAACAAAACATTCAGTTTCTTTTTTTTCCTTCTGCACATGTTTCCCTTGTTTTCTTCTTCTTTTCCCAGAGGACAGTTGCATGCACACCTGTGGTTCTTGGTTTTGGTGAGTGACAGGTTCAGAAGGGTACTGGTCATTTTATGAATGGCAAAATATGTATTAAGGTAAATTCAGAATCTTTGTTCCTAGCTATTTTTCCCAGTGCTTTGTGTTGTAAACTCATGCTATGGGGATGCTGGTACCAGCAGAACAAGACTATGTGAATGTTAAATCTTATAAAACCCCAGCGTCAGATACAGAAATTCTGTGCTAACAGCTGATGCTTGAACACCACTGGAGAAGCCTCACTGCTGCAACTGGTTGCACTCAAGCAGGCCTTGGTCATGGTGAGGCAAAAGCTCAGTGAATGTAGCACGTCTTCCCAAAAAAAGACCTCCACAGGCCACACACCTACATTCCTTACAACATTTTGTGTATTACATAGCTTGGATTTGTTTTGTGGTCATTCTAGGTAATAGGACAATTTTTTCACTGATCTTTTAAATCACCTGAAAAAGTAACTGTCTGTTAGGTGCAAAGAATGAAGTGACATTATTTCAGTGATGGAGAAGGAAAAGAATTGCTGAAGAAACCTGCAGTCTTTAGTAATTTTGCAAAAATGCATTGATTTGCTGCCAAGGCCAGCTGACCTTTAGCACCGCCTTGGTGTCCTCCAGAAGATTCTGTAGTCTGTGGTTGACTGTCAAGGTAAACTGTTGCTTTTTATGCATTATACTCCTAGTGCATTGATCAATAAACCTCAAAGTGAAAAAATGGAAATAAATAGCTAAGGTTTCTGAACTGCCCAGCTGTTCCATGCAAGTATCCTACATATATCCTAGAGACCTACAACAGCTGCTGAATAGGTAGTTGGCATGGGATTGAAAAACCAAGGCCAATGAATGATGAGCTTTGTCTTGGCACTTCACTTTAAAAATGGCCATCCTTTACATGACTGAGAAGTTTTTGTATTATTAGGCATTTGACTTCTAGGAATACACATTTATTTTAAAAACATTTAGCAAGACCTAGGACATGGATGCTACAGCTCTGGTAGAGTCCCACTGCATTTGTTGGAATCAAAAGGGTTCAGCACTTTGCATGCTCATATCAAAAAGCCAATAAGAACAAAACCTTTTGATTATGTTTGTTGATTTACTCTCTGCATAGACTACTCTCATCTATCAAAAAGGGTTTTGACTGCATTGCAGATACAACTGACTACCCATAAAACATAATATTAAACATTCAGTCCATATAAATACTCTTAAGACTAAGCTGCTGCATTCCAAACTGATCTCTTTATTCTGATTCCTTCCAGCTTTAAATAAGAATTCTTTGGATTGCCAAATGTAGTGATAAAAATGTATTTACTTTACATCATTTAGCTATTGAAACTAGACCCAGCTAAAATTTCAGCATACTTTCTTCAGCCAAACCAAGCTCTTTTTTTTCCTAAAAGTAATAATAAAATTAAACAATAAAGCCAGAATTAAATTACTACTTTGAATGATGACCAACCGGGTAAAGGAGTGCAAATAGGTCAACAGTCTTCTTCTGGAGATATAAGGTCAGTATATTTTCATAAGATTAGTGCAAACCTGTTGGAAATGAAGTTAAACAGCTTCTAAATATATCATGGGGTTTTTTTCCTACAAAATTTCCATGGATCGCACCTCCATTGGTCAACAACGTAAGATTATCTTCTCTATCACAGCATTGTTAGACAATTTATGTCAAACTGGTTAAAATAAATAACTGTGGATCAGGATTTCCATGTTGGTTTAATTTTTGATGTCTATATTTGTAAAAGCTCAATCCTCCAGGTTATGTTTTACTATATGTATTGTGATGCGAATTATTTGAGTAGAACAAGTTTCTAGAGCAGAGCATCTATACAAAACCCCTTTCAAATAGAGGAATTTTTTACATTTTGAGCTGACTAGCAGAATACTTTCCCTCCCCTAATACATCTCTATTTTTTTTTCTTACCACAGGATAACTGCGTGGAAGCAAAAGATACGTTGGTAAAGGGCTCAAATTCCTGACTTGTGCGACGAGCAAATGTTTCTCAGACTCGCCTGCAAGGATATTTACTGTGAAATCACTGGAGTGCAACACAGGATGACTAACATCATGTCCTTTAAAAAAAGTGTTTACAGTAGCAAAACATTCACTTTGGAGTTTAGAACTATTAATTCTGTTACTAGCGCTAAAGGAATGATAGTAAGAAGTAAGGAAGGAGAAATTTATTGTGACTCTGCTCATGAGGGCCAAACTTGAAGGTGCAAAGTTCTTCCTGCACTGCTAAATCAAAGTTAAAGCTTGAAAGTATAAAAGACCTCCTCCCTCCTACATCCTTTGCCTGTCACTCTCACTTCCTTCCAGCAAAGGCAGATGACTACTACTTCAGTCAAAAGTCCCTCAAACAAGATCTGTTTCAGCTAGATTAACAAGAGTCAGTGTAATCCAATTCATAGCAAAAAATTAATCTTGTCTTTAGGTATAACAATTGCACTTATCTGTTTTGGAAGAAAAGCATTCCTCTTCCCCACACTCTGATGGTTTCTCTGATTGGGCTGGGATCCTACCTAAAACCATACCCTGGAAAAGATGCCCTTCAGCTAATTCTTGGTTTTCTTACAGACAGGTCTGCCTTTCCTGTCCCCTTCAGCAGACCCAGACACCAATTTTGAAGTGCCCTTTTAAACAAAAGGTTAAAAATTGACTTCCAAATGGATGAATTGGGAGGATCACATCTGTAGCAGTTATCTTCAAGTGACTGAAAAATGTCTTCCCCAAGACATAGTTACCAGAAATTTGAGCACCCTGGCAGAGTCTGCAGCTGCTGTACTCTCAATTATTTCCCATCTTATCTCCCTGGGTTTAACTGTGTGGCTGCAGCAAAACTGAGTCTGAGTAATAATAGGATGTGCACTGGGAGCATCTGACTCCTTGTGTCGAGTGTGAGGAGAACCAGAGCTCCTGTAAACCTCCCAACAGCCTGGGGCAAGGTTAAGGAGGGAGGGAGGCGCTTAGGCAAGATTGTGTCCCTCTCCCTGACCCCTCTATTTACAGCAACTTAAAAAAACGATCCCTCAGCTTGCTCCTGATTAGGTGAACTCTTGTTAGGGAGAGAAATAATGACACTTGTGTGCATGGCACACATCGAAGGCACACGTATCTCCAAGACAATGACTGTTTAATATCTGTCTATGAAGTTCTCATGATCGTTTGCTTTCTTTTATTAATAAGGCTGTATCACAGTGTTTTTAACTGCTCAGTTAAAATAAGTATGAGTAAGGTCAGGTTTTTTTTCATTTGAGAAATTATGTTTTTAAAATATAATTTTCTGCTTCCTTTCTGGTTTTATGATCTTAATGTATTATTGTGCAAGCTTTATCCAACAATTTTCTTAAGTATCTGTTACATTTTAGATTTGAAATAAAAGATTTTAGTTGAAAAGGTTTATATTTGAAGTGTTCATGTAGGCATTAAAAAAAAAAGCTTGAGGCCTAATGAACTTCATTGTGAGGAAAACACACTTTCAGACATAAACGGAGTTAGGCTGTGTGCACAGCCAATGCTCTTTTCCCCCCATATAGAAATTCCACAGTTATAAAAAGCTCAGATGTTTTGTCTAGGCCTACTTTTCCTTCAGGATTTTTAAGGAAATTAGTATCCTTTAGTTGTGTGAGATATGCCTCCACAGTGCAACACTGAGGAGCTTGACGTGGAGGAGGGCAGTGTTAGTGATACACATCACCAGTGCTCATTAGCCCAGTGACAAATACAGGGTATTAGATGGAGAAAGATGCATTGATAAAAACAGCTACATTACTCTGATACCCTTAATCAGCACTCACTTGGGTTCCTACATTTGAAAAATTTGTCCTGGATACACTCATGCACACACACACATATATACTCACACATATATATATGCATATATGTATATATACATACATATGTTTAAGTATATTTAAGTTACAATTCCATTTATTTAAAGTTAAAATAAGATTTATCATTGCTGAAACTGAAATCAACTGTCTTTTACTATGACAAAACCTTTATTCCACTAAAACAAATGCATTTACATTAGACACCACCTTTACAATACAGCAATACTTGCATAAACCTGCACATGATCTACAGCTTAGCACCCTTTCATGAATTTCAGGTTAAATATCCTATCAACAACAGCGCAAAATATATAAATCAACAAATGAAAACAAAGTAAAAGCAGTTATTGCAATAAAGTTTATTCTGAATTTTAATTCAAATTTGTAAAACCATAAATGCTGATATGATTTTACAAATGCTCAACACGCTTTCATATATGCAGTTAAAAATTAAGACACTCCAAACCCACTTCTGATGTAAATCAGTGCCTGAACTTATCTATCCGGCTGGTAGCCACTTTGTCATCCTTCAGTGGAACATTTTCAAAATCAACTGTATTCTCTTGCAATACGTAATCTAATTAAGAAGTATAACATAGCAGCCAGGACCATATCATTGCTCTACATAAATATATATCCTCATTTCCAGGGGTGCTGAGATCTCATCATGCTTTTAATAGGATCATTTTTATATTAAATTATATTAGTTTTATATTATCTCCTATGTCATTGTTTAAGTGCTGCATTCTCTGCCACAGCAGTGTGTATGTAGTTTGCTGCCGGTTCCCTGGAGTACCATTTTGAACTAAATGTGAGCACTGCACTTTTAACAGGATACATTTACCAATATAAAATTTTACTTGGTGATAAAAGAAGAACTGATTTATCTTAAGTAAGATTTTGGTTATCTATGTGAAGATTCTTCTATGTAAAATAAAATCCCTGCTTCCAGAATTCTCTTACTTTGCAATTTACCTCTAATTAACGTCTGAATCAGCCAGATTTTGTCAACCAGCTCTGTACAGCAGCCAGTAAATTAGCAAGGGCAAATCTGGTTCAGATGACTCATTTTTGGAAGTTTAATCCAAAATTGTTAGGAGAAAGATAAAATCATCAGCTGAAATGTAGTCAAAGCTGAAGATTTAAACAATAAAAGTTGGGAACAAGCCTGGATATAAGTAAAGACAAGCCTTCTTGGGAAAAGAAAATTGTTTTTGAAATGGCCAGATGAATGTAAAGAGCCAACATAATGCAGGCTTATAGCGTAGAGTTTGGAGTGGAAAACAAGCTGGTGTCTTGCATGGATAGGGAGGGGAAGAACATCATGTGAATTCAGGCAATACTGTTCTGGCTGGAAGATAACTAGAAACTCACTGGGATGAAGTACCTCATAAAACACAATCTTTAAAAAGTCAATTCTTATGTGAGATTTCCAGTCCAGGGACCAAGATGGGAATTTATTGTGAACCCATCCATCTGGTGCAGAAATGGAGCAAGTGTGTGACAGTTCTTCTGCCGAGCAGATTATATTTTGGCTGACCGACATCATGGTAATGAGAAATTTCTGAAGATCCAATGCATACTTATATCAACTGGTAAAAAAAACCCTTGGCAATGGAACAGATCTGTTAGGCCTTTGGATTCACCCTTCAAATTCAATGTCAAGAAAAAAAATTAAGCTTGATCTTTCACAGCTGTCCAGCAGCTGAGATTTCGGTTTAGGCAGAGCATAGTCAAGATAAGCCACTAAAGCTTGATATGGTCACTGTTCTCCTGTGGGGAAGACCAGAAAGTTGTTGTGGGTTATAGAGATGGTTCATAACTCTGATTTTGCCCGTTTAAGCTCCCTAGCATATTAAAATTGATAAGCTTATCAGCAGGTGCATTTCTTAACATTTCTAGCTAAAAATGGTATAGTCTGTTTTTATACCACTCATAATGAATTCAGCGTATTATAAGAATCGTGATGGATTATCCTCGCTGAACACAAAGTGAATTTCCCTGAGCTTATTCACATTGATCTGGTGTTAAATTAAAAGACCAGAATCTCACACTGCAGTGTTTTCACTGCGGACATTCTCTAATATCTAATTACTACCCGCCCAGTCCCAAGCAGGCTTAATTTCTGATTTTAAGGGTTATAGTTTCCATCTCCTCATTTGCACTGGCAGCCATAAACTCCACAGATTATTTTATTACTGAGACACTTTATGCTAGCAGACACTGTGCTGTCACCGTCCAGGTGTGAAGTCTGCCATTATTATTTCACTGCCATTCACAATTTCTTTGAAAAGACATGGCCCAAGAACTGAGGTTGACATCTGCCAGCTTTGAGGCAGCCACTATAAATCTCCCTACCCCAATGGCACTAAGAAACTAAGCAATGACAACATATTAACTAGATCCCCCCCATATTGAATAGCTTCCACTTTGTGGCCATGCTGCTAATCATGTGCTGTCATAATAAGCCCCCACTTTATGCTGAAATATATGCAGTGAAGTTATTGCATAAACTGGAAGAAATAAGTACAATTTTTCTCAGAGCAGAGTTAATATGAGGTCTTTCATCATGTCCTTTCACTGTCTGTCAAATACATTTTTCTTTACATAGGTTAACCTGGCGCAATGGTTAGCCATAAGCAAGCAAGAGTTGACAGCAGAAAATATTTCATATTTCAATATCAGGAAAATATTTCAATGACTCAGAGCCAGGCCCTTGCAAAAGCAGAAAGCAAGGGCCTATTTTTAACCCTGGCTTGATTCTTCCCTCTGGGAAAGCCAGAAAACAAACCTGTGGCCAGATCCTGACCTCAGTTCCAGAGAGGTACCTGGATGGCTCCAGTGCCATGGAGGTGACCTGCTATGACTCTGCTGAGGTGTTATTACAGATTTTCACAGTTCTGCACCACAGTGTTTACAACTGAAATCTGCCCCATGGATCCTTTCAGCGGCCAAAAGCTACATGACACTGAAAAAGGAAGATACACCAATATGACTTTTTTCTTATTTGCTGATGTGAAAGTCCATTCTATAGTCTCTTCTGCTGTAACAATTATTGTTCTACCTTTCTTTATTGATAACAATTCTAAAATATTTGTACATAAAATTAAACATCAATAAAATAATAAAATGACGTCAAAGGGTAGCAACCATTGCTTTTAGTTAGCAGCTCCCTCCACACATATACATGTGTATTAGACTGACAATTTGACAGAGGAAACCTATCCACATCAACACATACCTAATTTAATATATATATTTGTGGCTATCCAAAGCACTTTTTAATGACACGCTAAAAAAAGACTTGGTTGAGAGGAAAAGAGGAATCCAAACTCTCAAAAGAAGCAATTATATGAAAATTTGTATTGCAAATGCTTAATAAGCCATTTTTAGCTCACAGGGAATCCCATTGCACTGCTCTGACTCATAAACACTCAGCAAACACGGGATATGATACAGAGCTTTATCTCACCAAGTGGCTTCCCGTATGTGTCTGGAATTTTTTTCCCCTCAATCATTATATGTGGTTTTAGTAGTGAGAAACCTGTGTTTAAAAGGGAAGGAACACAAAAGCTATGTCTTATTGTAATGAACAATGAGGAATTCTAAACAATTTGGCTCATCAATCAAAACACTTGCATTTTCAAAAAAGAAAAAAAAAAAAGAAAGGAAAGACCCACGTCTAGCTAAATAGTCTTTTCACCTGGGGCTCATTAGTGCTGCAATTGTTTCTCTCTCCTGTTTCTAACTAATGCACTGCTGGGAGTCCAGGCCAGGTGCTCCTTTCAGTGCTGTCTGCTCCCAGCAACTCTATCTGAGAACTCCATGTCTGCTCACACCAGGCTAATGTAACCTTTGCCTCTGCCCCGTTAAATTAGAGCACTCTCCAACTCCACATTAGCAAATGGAATAATTAACAAGTAGCAAGTCAGCAATGCTTGAGTGCCTCAGTTACGTTTTGAGGGGTTTTATGCTATTTTTTTGGTGGGAACTGGTAACATCAACAGGTTACAGATTTCTACAGGGTATATTCGAAAAGTGAATAATTATTTCCTTTTTTTCAGTGGTAGACTGCTTTTAGTTTAAAAAACCCCCACTGTTTCCATGATTTGGAAGTTAAAAGTGGACCAGTTCCCGTTCTTTATCCCACCAGCAAAAATCTAGACTAGTACTATTTGACTGAAACTGCAAAAGCACTTAACTACACATATCAAACATTAGGTCTACTGTTGTACCCAGTGAATTTAATGCCACCCTGAGCCCAAGAACCTTTTTTGATTCATTCCTTTATGCACATAATTTCAATGAAAACCACAGAAACCTTTCTTACCTTTCAATTTAGAGATAAACGTCTACTGATTTCTGAATGTCAGTCAAATAAGAAATTAAGTTTATGATTCTTCCTGGTTCTGCCTAAACTCACAGCAGAAGTACTCTGAGGGACCACTGAAAGCAGGTGATGGTTATTTGAGAAGGGACCCACAGAGCATTCACAGACTGTGAGCTCCAGTAGACATAATTTCTTGGAGTTTCCACTAGTGTATTTTATCATAAAGTGATGCTGTTGTTAAGACTGTGGTGTACATGAACAGCTACAAGTTTAATGCTAGATGCTTCTTCCTGTCTCACTTCTCACCAGCGCGTGAAGGTGCTCCAAACTTAGAGCTTAAGAGAAAACATCAGATTGAAATTTGTCATTGGGAGCTGCACAAACAGGCACACAAATAGTCGGACTGTCTACTGAGTGTATGAGCCATATCATCTACTTTAAGATCTAAAATGGTCAGGAAACTAGTTGAGAGAGCCCTGGCAAACACTAACACAGGCTGATCTCGTATCTTACCTTCTCATCAGCGCTGCTGATTTCCATGTCCAACCCAAAAGCTGGACCTAGAGGTCTGTTTAAAATCTCTACAAGCAGATGCTGTGGAACAGTAGGATGCTTTGAACAAAATTTAGTGGGAAAAAGGTCATTACTGTTACTAGGAAAAGACTCGCTTACCTATTATTTCCTGAAGTATGCTGTAGACCATGAATTACATTTATAGTCTTCTTGTAGTCATTTGGAATTTCACAGAAAAATTCATAACAGCAATTCCTTATGTAAGAATTCAGAATCAGGATCATGATATGTTGGTTAAAGCAGACACTTTTCAGTTTGTGCCCCCCTAGAAAAGAGCTAACTTTCCTTCACTATTGTCTTTTTTCCTAATATTATTTTAAAATACATCAGATGAAAGTCCAATGAACTCTGATTAAATGTTCCGTAAGAGCAGTGTTTAAACTTTTATCTAGAAGAACACAAAATAGTGTTGAATTTGAGATTATTAATCAATTTTCAGAAATGAGCACTCGCAGATCCATACTTTCACGGGAATAGACAAACATCAAACTGCCCACTACCATCAATAGAAAGTTCACATATTTGGCTTGGTAAGTGTGCTTGGAAGCCCCCTAAAGTCTTCTCTATTGGATCTACCTGATAAGAGTTATTTCAAGGATACACAATTTATCATAATTGTTGGAATATGGAACCCAAAATACGATCGTGGATCCCCAGAAAAGGAAGAAAAACTGCTTAAGGTATCTCAGTTTAGTATTATGTTGGATTTTGGATGTCAATAGGGGATTTTTTATATATATGTGTGTGTATGTATATATATATAAAAGTATTTTTATATACTGCCATGATCGAACCCAAAAAAGAAATCTGGTAGAGGTACAGGCCATAAGGAGCACTGACAATCATTTATAAATGAAAAATCATCACAGAATATTAGGTTTAATAGTAAAAATGACCATAAGTTTCATGCCTGAGTGTAGGTTTAAATCCAGCTGTATCTAAATGGGGCAGAAAATTTCTCTTTGGGACATGTATCAAATCAAAATCACCTGAGTGCCAAAATTCTTTCAATGTGGGCACTTCAGATCGAGATCTGTATTCCAGCTTTACAGCCAGAGCTCCTCAGTTGACTTAAGTCTTGATTTCCTTAGCTTTTGTGGATTTAAATTAAATCACATAGTTCCCATTCCTTCATGAAAGCAAATGTTTTAATGTGTTTCTTTACCTGCTAATCTGACTAGGACTAAGCAAGTGCACAAGAAACACTTTTAAAGGGTTGCTCTAGATTTAATTGTTAATTTCATCATGGCGTTGCTCATTTTGTCTTCACCTTGCCTAGCAGGCCTCAGTTGTAACATATACCACTTCTTATACAAAGATCCTGCAAGTGATTTATGGAACTCAGCGTGTATTTTATTTAAGGGGAAAATCACGGCGGAGCAGATTTCATGCCTGTATGTGGCCCTCTCTTAGCTCGTCTACTTGCTGCCTTACCATAAATGACACATGTGCAACTCCAATAATTTCTGTGCTTTTACAAAGTATTTGTAGTATTTATGTGCAGGCAAATGAGACCCCTGGGTACATTTTGGAGTTCATGTTTGTAAATTTGTGAAATTTCATCTCAGGTGACAGTCATAAAAACCCCAACGAAATTTATATTGAAAACTATCTTAATGAAACATGCAAGAATGAGAAAACAAAAAAATCTGCAGAGAAAAACTGATAGTGTTTGATGCATTAGAAATCACAACTGCAAATCATTAGCATTTTTAACCAGACATTTTCCTGTGCAGCAGAACTGAAAATGAACATTAACATTCAAAAACGTACCAAAAGCTAGTAGACTTTAACTCCTGCCACACTGAGGTTATTAAAGTTTAATATGCAGGGAAAGTACTGAAAAGGACTGAAATTACATGGCTGTGCATGGCCAGAGACTTTTCCTGTGCTGAGCAGAATTAGCACTAGTCCCTTTCAATCAGTGGGACTAATTGACTGAGTAAAGTGATCCCCAAGATGGATACCAGTATCTGCAGATGACAAAAAGTCAAACAGGGAGATTAGAGGCCCCTGGGGTCTGTGGAAAGACACTGATAGCTGTTGCATCTTTAAGCAATCCATCTTTGCCGAGAAGTCCTGAAGGGCACAAAGAAGGTGAACTTGGTTGCCTCTCAATCTGGACTGACAACATGCAGCAGCCTCTCTGCTCAAAGAACTGTTGAAATTGCAGGTGTAACTGGTCCTGAATAAGGGATCTAACTAGTGAGGCAGGAAAGGGAGAAAGGCCCCTTTACTGCATATACAGTGCTGTGCAGGAACAGAAGGCTGTGCTGTATTGCTCAAATTTGCCCGGCTTAGAGGCCATCCCAGCTGCCTCTGCTCTGGCATCATGAAGACAGCAGAGAAGTGAGCCTGCAGCACTTCCTGTAGAAGCCAGGTGTTGCCCATGGTAGAGACAGACAAGATTAGCGACAGTAGCCAGTAGTGAGCACATTCATGCAACCCATAGTGCTGGCCATGGATGATGCAATATGGGCCCAAAAGATTCCTCAACATCAGCAGGAGCAAGATAAAATTAGCCTGGTGAGTCAGTCAAGCCAGGCATAATAAATGCCAATTTTTACTTAGTTACACTAGTATAAAATAGAAATATCTCTGAATTTACACCAGTTCAAGTGAAGGAAGAAGCTGTCCCAAGGAAACAGAAGCAGATGAAAATGTGAAAAGTGGAAAAACTCTGAAATGTATCAACCACCCCCATGCTTACACCGTAGTAACTGAAATGATAGCTGCCAGTTATCGTAAAGCTTCACCAAAGGGCAGAGGAAATTATAATGCTGTGTTCTCTTTATCATTTCATCACTGTGGTGAATGTGTGCTGGGGAAGCTCTGCAAAACCTGTACCTGTTCTATTCACTCACTGCACAGGCGTGCCTTGGAGCACTGTAAGAATGCGGTAAGAAAAGGAATAGTAACCAGAATAGAAATTAAGCTGGGCTTGACAGCTGTGAGGGAAGTGCAGTGCTGGTAAGATTGATAAGGTGCTTTCTGGAAGCACATTTTTTGAATATTTGTCTAGGAATTCATGATACCCAAAGGAGTGAAAAAATAATATGAGAGAAAGTAAAGGAGCAATATTCTTACCTCTTTAGTGCTTCTCAATGTATTGAGTATTCTCTCTGGTCTTTGATGGTAGAAACTGCCTACTTCTAGAGTGCAACTGGGACTTCATATAAAAGAAAAATCCCTCATATGCTATAGATATAAAGAAAATGTATGTTATAGGATATGAGTTGTTGTGCAAATCGTTCTGTTCATCTCAGCTAAATTCATCCTGCAACAACAAACCGAATGACATCCTGTAAGGGGGGAAGGTAACAGGGTGGGGGAATGGCCTTCTGCTGGAGTAAATTTGTGTGGTGATTTCTGTGAAGTGGGACTAAGACCTTAGGACAATGCAGATTTCTGTCTTTAAAAGCACATGTGCAGGCAGGGCAAATCTGATTTAAACAAAGTATT
This sequence comes from Phalacrocorax carbo, assembly GCF_963921805.1. Taxonomy (NCBI): domain Eukaryota; kingdom Metazoa; phylum Chordata; class Aves; order Suliformes; family Phalacrocoracidae; genus Phalacrocorax; species Phalacrocorax carbo. Next base: position 36,329,568 of record NC_087514.1, on the reverse strand, counting down.
GCATGTAAACTTTGTGTGGGTAGACTAAACTAACTTTCAGAAATCTCATTCGCATTCATGTAAGGAATATTTTGCATTATCAATAAAATTGCTGTTTTCCCATGAACTGCTCATCTTGGACATCTCTGTTTTCCTCCTCATTCCCAGAAAAATGTCTGTAAATAAGCTGTAGGACTAGATGTGCTGATTCATTGGCGCTATAGGGTCATAGTTCTCACAGGATGGATATTAAGATCCTAAAACCTTGGCTCATAATAATCAGTAAATAGGACCACACTTGAAGTAAATTGCTGCTCCGCATGGGTAGGAATGCACAGTTTGGTTGGGGCCAGTAGAACCAGGGCACGGTGGCAGAAAGTAAGGTCGGGAAGACTGCTCACCCTCTCCAAGCAGCAAGGAGAGAGTCTGAGACTCACACAGTCGCAGTAGCTGTCACGTAGGATCACAAATGTATATCCCACAAGATCAGTTTCCTACTGCTGCAAGGGCAGATGTTTCTGGGGCCTCATTCCTTCCAGTTGTCATCTGCCCGGCCTGCATGCAAGTGCCAGAAGCACCCTGTCTGGATGGCAATTATTTCCAAGAATGCTGTTAGAGTACATTAGCTCATTAGTGCCAAGGATTCACAGATATTTTGTTTTCAAGCTGCCCCCACGCTGCAATGCTGAGAAGCAGTCTGTAGATTTTGTACCATTTCCAATTTGTCTCTATCAAGAACCATGCATATTCATATTTAACATAGAGCTCCTGCCATTGATGTATTAGGCAGAGGAAGACATGGTGAAGCAGTCTTCCCTCAGATGGTAAATGTCAGCATTTTCAATGTGCTCATTATTTGTCTTATACATACCAAATCCATCAAGTTTACAAAACTGCTGCTATATTTTATAGGGTCTCAGAATATAAATCTCTTAAAAATATGGGATTTCAAAAGGTCTGGAGAGAGCTGGGACCAAAGGTCTCTGTTAATTTCCATGATTTTTTTCTCTTCTAAATGGCTTAGGTATTTTTGAGCTTCACAAACAAATTTTAAGATCTATTTAAAATGGACTGAGTGTGAAGAGCTGAGAACTTATAGCTGCATCAGCACAAGAATGTAAACTGGTGGGGGAGATAATCTGGGCAATCAAACCAAAATTCCTCCACAACACAGGAAGTTTAGAAGTTTACCCGCTTCTAATCAGAATATGTTCAAAATTTAATTAGCTTTCTAATTACAGTAATATTTCACAGAAGCTAAAATACTACAATAATAGAAACATCAGATAAAACCAAATTGCTGCAGAGATTTTTTTAAACATTTGCAAGCTCTTTGATCTTTTAGATTTGTGAGCTAACATAAATGAGTGCTGTTCCTCTGTTTTGTTTATGCATCTAGATTTATCTTGCAGTGAACTAAGGTAAATGTTTCTCTGCTTTTAGATGAGTAGCGATTTTTCCTTTAAAAAGACTCAACCCATCCTTACCAATTATTAGCAACATCTTGAAATCAGGTTCTGCTAATTAATCAAAAACTTCATGTGAGCTCAGACAAACCAGCCCCAACTGACCTTGAAAGTATATGAAAGGACAGAAGTAAAACCAAGAATTTCTTGGCCAAAGTAAACATCTTTATTCTTTTAATAGGCATGCAGGAAAAGACTGTTTAGTGCGAGGGACTCCATAGAGCTGAGCTCTTTTACAGTTTTAAGTGGAGAAAATGAGGCCATGAAAAAGGACCATTTTTTAAAATATCCAGGCCCTCACTGAAGTCAGTGGCAAAATTCCCTTTTACTTCAAAACAATGGAAGATCTATCAGAACAGGGCAGATCTAAAAGTCCAATTTTAATTGTGCTGTTTCCCTTACAAGTGTTTTTTATGCCAGGAAGAGACTCCCTGGGGGAATTTGCAAAGGCAGGCTATGGTCTGCAGTTTAGTATCAGCATCCACATGCCATTATAATGGAAATAATGGCTCATTTTTCCACTCACCTTATACCATTTCTTGCAAAAGAAGTAGACCACCTTTGCAGATACAAATTCACCTCTGTTTTCTGGATAAGCATAAAACAAAACACCAGCAAAGCCCTCCTTAAGCTTAGGGGAACCGCTGTGCTGGGCAAAGCACTGGCATGGAGCTCAGGCAGTTTCTGTTCCCAACTTCTCTATTAGGGCCCATGAATGTTAGCCTGTAAGGAAGTATGGCTACAAGATAGCCAAAGATATTGATTAAAGATAATATCCAAGATCAAAAAAAAAATATTCTGCGTTGTTAACAGTTGGTTTTACTTTAAGCAGACTGGAGAACACAGTCAAGAGCTTCCAAAAATTCAGCGATTTGGCTAAAATGGTCTCAAAACATAATAAAAACCACTTTGGAAACTATTGTCATCTTGTCATCAAAACTTTAAGGTGAGGAAGAGCAGCATAAAGTTCGACTTTATTTCCTTTATGCTGTGTCAGTGGCCTAGTCCAAGGACATTTATACAGCTGTCCTGATGCAGCAACCCATTCTTGATATACCCTGAGGCTAACTCAGAGAATACCCAGCAGTTCGTCTCATTTAGTCCTTTAATGAGATGTTTTATAGCTACTCAGGAGGGTCCTCGTGCACCCAAATGCCTTTACTGAGTCAGATTAACCCTTTATGTCTAATAAATAACTTTATGCTTCCAGCTTCCGTGGCTTTTGGCAGGTCAGTGTGAAGCAGCTTGGCATTATCCAAGAGAAACAGCAAAATTGCCTCATACCATGCATTTGCTTTGATTTGGGGTTGAGTCCTCCCATCAGCCAAAACTGAGCAAAGTGACAATTCAGAAAATTTGACACTGTGTGAGAAGGAGAAATGTTTTATGGGATTAGCTGTGTCCTACTGATCGAGGTGGGTCAATGTCCAGAAGGGCTGTAATGCGACGATGGTTGGTCTACTGCCTCTTCACAAAGAATAAATAACAAGCCACTTGATGATGTTCACAGCTTTAGGCTAGGTTTTGTCTTGGACTGTGTGGATGCGAGGTTGCAAGTGAGAGTACAATCTTCACATTGCACAGGTCCCCACTACGTGGTGAGAAGAGTGAGACTTTCAGCAAGAGTCACTGTTCCACTTCTGAGACGCCAGATCGGACAGTGCCTATCTGTGGAACAAATGGGCAAGATCGGGACAGAAACTATATCTACCTGTCCCAGATTTCACGCACCTGGGATGACTCTTTATATGAGACTGTCTATCCCCTTTTAATTTTCTGTCAGTAGTTTCTCAAGGAGACAGCACACACATTCCTTACTCAGAGCTATCTATGGCCAAGACTGAACTTTTAACTTTCAAACAACTGCAAGTCATTCCAGTACAAAAACAACTTTTGAAGAAAGGCATTCACTTTAAAATAACAAATTTTTTTGTACTTAAAAAAAGAAGTGAGCCACTTTCTTTCAAATTTGAAAATGATGCGTTTGCCAGCTGAGAATATACAATAAATATTTAATTTGTGTAGGTTTTTTTTTTCTTTTTCTTTTTCTGTCTTTTTGAAGATGGAGTCACTGGAGACTCCAGACATACATATTGAATGAACTGTTCCATAGGCCCATGCTCCCCATAATTTTTTCCACCCTCACTGTATCAACATCTAAAAACAACAAACATGACTTTGCAAAAGAGGCATATTGTTATTTAAAAAAGATTTCTGAACATTTTTTTTAAAAAAAGCCTCCTTTTTATATAGAGGTTGGCTGACTAGGCTTTAAAGTACTGCCTGTTTAAAAATTATTTACTGTTATGCAAACAGTCATGAGGTTTCCTCAGCCTTAATTTAGGATATTTATTCCCAGAGAATCCAGGACCCTAAATTTAAGGATAAACTAAGGCTGTTTATTTCCCTGAGGAATCTGTTCCACAGATATGGCAGCAAAATGTGCACTAAAATGGCAGCAGTGTCACAAGTTCATTTGTATGCCAGACTTTGGAACCGCAATACAGCAGCAAGCTGTTGCACGTATGCCCAGCGTATTGTTGCAGCCAGGGTAAGGAAGTGCTATCCTCACAATGAAAATGTAGATAATAAAATACTTTTAGTTTTAAATTGACACAGACACTCATTAAACAATTATTTGAATAATTCTGACTTTGAATGGTTTAAACAAAGCTCTTACGTTTCAGTATTTCTACTCAAAAAGTCCTTCTAAGATGCTATACCTGTGATGGCATTACTCTGTCCTTGCCAACTCCCCAGCAATTAAAAATATTTTTAGCTCTTTTTTCTTTTTCATTTCTGACGTGGATTAAAGTCTGCAGTCACAACTCATAGTTTGAAGACATTTGATCCTACAGTATTTATCCATTATTGGCTTTGTTTACCCAAGGGAAAATTAAGTGCCGTGCCTCAGAACAGTTAGATCTGTAATACACTGATGCCTTTGGTGATCTCTGGCAGATGTTAGTCTTTGGGAAAAAAATGAAAAGCTGCGTCAGTAACTTGGGAAGCCAGTTTTGAAAGCTGCCTGCCTTTGCAGGTGCACATGTAATTATTTGTCATGAAAACTATACAAAGTTCAGAATGTTTCTGATGAAATGATGCTTCAATGTTATTTTAGTTAACGAAAAATCGTTTTCAATATGGAAACAGTGTCTTTCATTCTCATTCTCATCCTCCTTGGGTAACCCAGTGAGACACATCTAGGGAAATGCAGTTCGCTTGCTTTACAGAATGCAATTTTTTTAAGAGAACTACAGGGAATTTCTTGCCTCTTAGATTTAGAAAACACAAGTTTCTTTAGCTAGAAGTAAGACATAGGTATCCCGACACCCAGCTTTTCTGTAACAGTGTGCGTGCTCACCTTAAGAATTGCTAGGAAATAAGAATGCCCTATTTTATTAAGGGTATGTCTCAAGAATATACACAAATTTCTGATATATCTTTAATCCTTATTCATACACAAGGGCATGTCTAATATATATTCATGTTGTAAGTAAGTAATATTTCCTTCTTGCAATACTTTTCCAGCAGTAGGGAAGTGTTTTACATCATTAGTGTTTAATCTGGATAGAAAACTGAAAAGGTACTAGATGGAAACCTGAAACGCCTCAGTACTACGTCTAACACACAGCTCTGCCACAGGAGTAAACTAAAAGCCTCCTTTTACTAATTTCTGGTAGACAGTGGGCTCCCATTGACTTTCTAAGCTCCTCAACACTCTGCAGTTTTAAGTCCAAGAGAATCTAAATCCAAGTCACCCTAGGGGAGTTTGGCAGTGTCTGTGGCAAGCTCTTTTAGGTTGATTCATGGAATAATACAAAACCTCAACCCCACAAAGCTGTTCTCATATACTTGGTTAGGTGGCAACATGATATATTAATGCCTTGAATCATTACAGCAGAAGAGCAGAATAAGCATAAAGGACACATTAAAATGTAAAGCCTTGACCTACTCACATTTAACATAGGAGAGCTGTTCGCTGGTGTTAAGTTATGTGATCAAAATCCTATTAAAAAGATTGAGGTGATTTACACAGCACTGAGCAAAAGATCCCCAGAAATGCTATTATGAAATATTTGCTTTCAAAAAAGCAGGCAAGGGTAGAGGACCAAACCTCTTGTTCTTACACTGAATAAGACAAGTGTTACGTGAACAGTCCCTGTGACTTTGAAACAGGACTTACTTGAGCAAAGAATTTCTGTTAATGGAGGAAGAGATCTTTTTCAGGATTTTTGCTGACATTTTAAAATTATGTAGCTAGTTATAAGAAAGCCTATGAGTCTACAGACTGAGAAACTCTATGAGAAAAGGAGATCAGAGCCTGACAAGTAGCTTTCATCAAAAACTTATCAGGAAAGGGAAGCCCATCTTTTAAGAATGATATACATAAGACTTCAGGCAAGGACAGAAAAAAATTCTCATTTTTTAAGGAGAATATATAACCTGAGTATTGGAGTCCAGATACGCAGCTGAAATAAATTGCTATACCTTCCCTGGAATCAGTAGCTGAAAGCCAATGACTTGGTACAGACAAAAATGACTATAGCAAGAAAACCAGGATGGCAAAAAGCCTGGTTGTTTGTATACATACTTAAAATTATCAGTATTGGGCCATTAGTAGGAATCAACAGATACTTTTAAGAAAATTCAACTTTACTCCCAAACACACAACTCAGACTGGGCTTAGTTAGCCAAACAGACACTTGCAGGCATTTCTTCTGTACGAAGTCTTGTAATTGCATTCACATATGGCAAATACAATTATGCATCTCACCGGTAGGGTGGATTATAAATGTGATCCATGAACAATGACTTGTATTTCAATAAATAGCAGCTGTGTTTCTGTAAGGAATGTTACAGGAACTTGTGGCCAAAGCCAAAAAAAAAAATGGCCAGTCAGGTAAAGGGGAAAATGTAAGTTCCCTATCCTGAGAAAAGAAAGAGCTGGCTTCAAATTAGCTGCTCAGCTCGCTGTACCCAGCCCTATTCAAATATGCAAGAATGATTGATTTAAGAGAGTATGCAAAACTTCCCTCTCTCAGTAAGGGTACAGTTACTATTGAAACATGTGTGCCTTGTTTTAAACAATCTCCATGAAAGAAGGGCACAAAATGCTCATTTGGGCTAAAATTATTTCACAGATTATGGAATTTACTGTGTCTTATTTATAAAAGTGGCTACCATCACAGATGTGAACTGTACAAACGGACAGAACTGATTGATTACTCCATAGATAAAGTCATTTCACACATAATCAAGAAAAATTAACATTTGAAATATGGGAATAAGTACAGAATCAATTCAGTTTCAAGCATAGTAATGAAGTTGTGCTAGACATGTAAGAAGTGCAATTGAAAGGGTGTCCCAAGTAAAAAGGAAAATGGTTTGTTACGAACACATTATTTTGTTCTTAGCTTTTTGTTTTCCTTCTACTATCAGACAGATCATCCTACATTATCAACACACTGTCCGTGCCCTACTAAATATCAGCCCTGGCAAATGAAGTTCAAAACAGTGTGTGAGCATAGTAGGAGAACAATCTGTTGGTCTTTGTCTTTACAGTAGCATCCAAAGAATAATATAGTTGTCTGTGGCATAAATGCTGGCCACAGGAGCCTGTTGGACTTGCATACAGTAACATCTGCTTTGGAGCACGATCTAAGATTTAACCTATGGTAAAAAGAAGGTACATTTCTTTTTAAAACTTTTCCCCAAAATGCAGGCTTAAAAACCTGACTCCGCTGAAGTCAAAGGGAGTTTAGCCATCAACCACCAACTTAATGTGAATTAAGATTTTCCACAGCAGCCTCCATATAAGGCTTTACTGACTAATGTGCATTTATATGGCAGTGGCATCAAGATGTGCCAGAGGAAATCAGAACCTCTCTGTGCTCTACCTGATATGCAAACCCATAGTGAAAGACCCTCCCAGCCTTGGAGATCTATCATCTCCATCTATTATCATCTACCTGGACAAAGCAGACTGAGGTCAGAGCAATAACAGAGACAGGAGAGTGATTTGCTGAAGACCATGCAATACAGCTAAGTATCTTCTATCCCAGTTTGCTGTCATGTCTATTATGTTGTATTGCTCTGCATTTGCGTTTGCCCACAAAACGTGCTCTTTAAGCTATGCCCAGAAGAAGTAGGTATTATCTGGCAAAGAGCTGATAACTAGCAGTAAGACTTAGAATTTTTCTCCTGCTTTTTATTTGCTCTGTGATGTGCTAAGGGACGAGATTCATCTGCAGTTGTGGGATGGAAAGCGAAAACGAAAAAAACCAACACTCTCCTTAATTTAGTACCGTCCAAAGGCTCTCACAGGCTGCACTGTTAGTTAAATTCACCTAGCTTGGTTTGCCTCCTAGACAAGATTAATATTTTCTGTCTGGGCACTAGAACCCTCGTGCCCATAGGCAAACTCCATGGTTAGTGTCTTTGACCACACATCTGAAGGGCGGGACACTCACCAAACTGTGCTGCTTCCCAAGTTCCATCCAGCCTCTTTAACCACTGCATCATGCCCTCCACCAGAAAATAAATTCAACTGCTTTATTGCATTTAAAAAAAAAAATTAGGAGTAATTTCCTTGAACTAACACCAAAAGTAATCTGTTCCCCAGCTCGGTTTTGTCCCCATCTTTTCCCCTTGCCTTTCTCTGAGGGGTACCTGGGGAAATTAGCCAGGACAGGGAAACTGTTTCCCATTATCTTCAAACATACTATGGGATAAGCATCACTCAACAACCTCAATCACCTCAATCCCCTCTTCTGAACTGTAACCAATCACGTCACCACTTCAGCTGTTTAGCCAGATTGCAACGTGGGTCTCAGGGAGGCAAACTGCTGCACCTCACACCTTGCTCTGGCTGCAGCCTGCGAGCTGCACTGCCTTGGCCACCTGACAGGTGCCTTCAAATCTTATTTGCCCAAGATTTCATTCTCCTGCCCCACCAGCCATTAGCTGCATGCACTTCACTTTTCAAACCCAGAGATCTTGTTTGGATGAGCCTCAGAATAGCTTTACAAATCTAACCTCGCCTTGTCCTGCAGAGGGAAAAATGGGCCAACATAAGAAAAAAAAATCTCACAAGTATGATACATTTCTGTTAGTCTGCCAAACACATACAGAGGAACCCAGCAACTCCAGGACAGTGAAGTCATCAGCGTGGGACCATACTGGTGGTGTAGAGTTAAAAGTCCTGGGACTTCTTTGAAGCATAACCTAGACCTGTGGTTGCTAAGTTAGGTCAGATGAGTAGTCTTCTAAGCTCTACCTACTCATCACGTTGAATAGACCATTAAGGTTCCTAGCAAGATCACTGTTTTTAACATACAGTTAAAAACTCAGCTAAAAAATCAGTTGTATCTAAAAAGCAAACATGATAGGTGACCTGGTATAAGTGTTCCTGAAGGACAAATAGCTAGTCAGAATACATAAAAACACCCCAAGACCTTGGCTGATGTGAAAGGAGGATAGTCACAGGGAAGGAGGAGACTGAGGGCTGCTCAGTATTCACAAGAGAAAGACAAGCCCAGGGACAAAATATTGACAAAAGCACAACTAACACTTAATCGTGCAACACCATGGATAATTTCTGCACATTCCTGTGTGCAGTAGAGATCTTTGGCTCAAACTATTTGGGGAGACCACCTGAAAGTTGTAAAGTTGAAGCAGTTCATCTGATGCTAAATCCAGAGCAAAATAATAGCTCAATCAATGTCTCTGTGTCTGTGAAAGTAAAGACCACCTTTTTCAGGACAACGGAAGGAGGAATACCTCAATTAGCTGTCTACCTTGAGTGCTGTAAGCACATATCTGACCAATTCCCTGTCATGAGCCAGGTAGTGTTCTCTGAAGAAAGTGATGGCAGAAATGTTCAGGTGGGAGAATGTGCCACACCATCCTCCCAAATGTTTTTTGCTGTAGTGTTTGCACACTGTTTCCTGGACTGTTCTGAATCTTAAAATATATTTTATGGGCAAATTTTATGTCTTATGAGCAAAAACCACCTTGCCTAAAGGCATTCCTGTGTGTGGTCTGAAGCTAGTTATCACAAAGTCAATCAGTCACACCTTCATATACCTCCTTTGTAAGTCTGTGGGGTATGGAGAGAGTTATTTTTATACAAAACAACCATATCTCCCTGTACCTCTAATAAACACAAACCGTGTCTCATATTTTCATCACAGGTATAGGCAAACCACCATTCCCTGCAGCCCTATACAGGTCCTAGATTGTGTATGCTGGAAACTTTGTCATTTGCTAGCTTTTGTGAAACCAAGATCTGTATCCTTTCAAGTTTCTATGTATCTTATTTTATCCATTTTTCAGCTAACTCCCTTGCTCAAACAGTAAAAACATTGTTGAATGCATGAAGATCCATGCCGATGAAGTCTGGCTCTTCTGGAGGGGAAAGTGTTTTTGGGGTGAGGGCCTGCAAGAGCTATCTGAGGGAAATACTGCACGTAAAAGATTCACAGAATCCCAGAAAATGTTTTCAAGGAAACCTTAGCTCTGTGCTGCAGATATTCTCGAGGGTCTCTTACAAATGACTAAGGAGGTGCTGCCTTCACTGAGTTTGTAGAGCACTTTCAAATTCAATCTCTGTCTCAAACACAAGGTGAAAAGTCCTGTGATGTTTGCTACTACCCACATCTAATTTGAACCATTTAGCAAGGCCTCGAGTTCATTGTTTTAAAATCATACATCTTAAAACTGCACAGCTGTTCCCCTCTGATTGCCAGCTAGATAACAGCTATAAAATACAAACCATAAGACAAATATTTCTGCAGATTTGCTAAGTTATAGCCATCCAAAAATATTCCCTCTGCTGCCCAATATGCAAACACCCTTTCTACTGTTGGGTTTTATGACTGCCGAGGATGGAAGTTGTAAAGAATGTGATACCATTGTGCTATACCATAAACTGCTATTTCACTAGATTCCCCAATTTCTTTGGGGAAATCTAGCGCAAAAAAGCAATTTATGTGGAAAAAACCTAATTTATTAGAAATACCTTTCTTCTCGGATACAGTCAAGTGCATTACCATAGATGTTTTACAAATATGATGCTTTGAGTACAGACCACCCCTATTACTGCCCACGGATTGAAACCTGGGGTCTGCCTGCACAATGCTGTTTCTCCAGTTCTAAGAGTTCTGCATTAATATGGTGTGAAAAACCTATATATAGAATGCTTTTGTTAAAATCAGATTATACTAATTCTATATGAAGTGCTTTAATGAAAAATGTTTAATGGCTGAAATACTATAAGACTGCAGTTAGAGTGCAGGTGCAAAAATGATATTCTACACTCCCTGGAGAGCAAACTTGTACATACTGTGAAATATCAATTAAAGTTTATAGTTGCCTGTACCAGTTAAATGTCTTTTTCATGGGAAATTTTCATCTTCTCTTATGAAGCAATCACTTGGGTTAAAATGTGTACTGAATTATGTGGGCATTTTGAGTTATTAAGGAATAGATTTGTTTTACAAGCAAGCTGTAAGCATTCTTTGCAGTTTTTATGAGGTCATCTACATGACTTTTAAATGGCGCTCTCGGCCAACCCCGATTCTCAGATCAGTTCATTAATTCACACAGCTGTCTTTAAAAACTACAAGAATAATATATACTGGAGTCTGGAAGAAAGAGGTGGATTTCAAGGCCGTATTTCAATCAAGGGGCCTGTTGACATCATAAACTACGAGAGAACAGCCTAAGCTGTTTCGTGAACAGCAGCAAGCTTGTGATTGAAATACAGCCTGCTTAATTGATTTCTTTTAGAATATATGGAGAAAGGGTCCAAAATTTCACTTTCAAGTGAGCACACCTTCCAGAAAGTGTTATCTGGGACATATGCAACATTCAGCGTTGGCAGAGGTCGCCCCAATAAAATCTTATCTTCTATGGCATATGCTACGGTAGTCAGCCCGCTTGGGTACTTCTGGATCTCAATGGGGAAGACCTGGATTTAATACCTAACTCTGCCACACTTCCTGGGTTATTTTGGACAGGTGTCTGACCTCTCTGTACTTCTGTTTTTATGTTTTTGAATGGTACATCTTTTTTTCCTCTCTTACCTTTTTCCTATCTTATCTTGTTAACTTAAAAATGTTTTGTGCCCGGGACTGTCTGCCAACAGGTGTTTATATCATAGTTAATGCAACTCATTGAGACCTCAAGATCCTCCTGCAGAGCAAATAAAATCTTAAGTATACTGATACAGGAAAAAATTGTTAGGGAGATGTTTAAGAGAATGCACCCTGGGATGACAAATTTGGATCAAAACCTTCTAACACCACCATGATCTCCCTATTTTTAGTATGCCTCTCCACAGTCTGGTAGAGAGCAAAAGTTAAAATCTAAGAAATACTTGCAACTAAGCAGGTGCATAGTGGAAAGGGGACAGTTCTCACAGAGCTTCATTGAGAATGGGATGACTAAGAAAATGAGGATCCACTCCAAGATTTTCTTTCGTCACCTTGATTGCAAGTAGTAAGTGGCACAAACCGTAAGTACAGAGCTAACAGTTCTGATAGATTTATGGTTTTTTTAAAGGGATTTGGATTAAATCAAATAAAGCTAGGCATATTTGAGCTGAACCTCCTGTAGCTAATACTTGGATAATGTTTTAGAATTCACTAAATTCTGTTTTGTGAATGTGCTTGAGGTGAAAGCAGTCATCCTGCGGTGCTGGTCCCAGGCTTAAGCTCTTTTCTTTCTTTGACTTTCTGTTCAATCTGAGTTGAGAGCTGTTAGTAGCTAGAGCCACTTTGTAACCCACGCAGGCAAGGCGGATTATCTGAGACACCATTCAGCTCAGAAAACCTGCTGTAACCTCTGTTCTACTGCCAGCCTCAGCAGGCAGCTCATACCCAGAATGTGCCCGCTGCCAGTGCGCTGCACTATCAGTGAGATCTCTGAAGGTCTACTGTGGGAAATAGTTAAACCGGTACCAACACAACCTTGCACTGATGCAAGCATATCTGTTTGCCAAGTAAATGTTTGGATTTCAGTCCTTGGGGTTTCTTTCTTTAAAGCCTTTCAGAGAAGCATTTCACTAAGAATTACAGTTTTTGTCACAGCAGATCTTCCTAAAATCATAATTTAATATAAAAACATAAAAGTCAAGTTTACTTAAAACTACAATATTTGGGGTCTAGAAAGGATTTTATTACATTTACATCTAAATAATCTCCTGTTGTTTATAAAAGCCATTTAATGAAACTGTAGATCAGCAGAGAGGCCTGGTGGAATATAACCTGGAATATCTCAGGTCAGCTGGAGCATTGAAGTGTACCAAGAAACCCAAATCCCACCCAGACTCCCACAATACTTCAGTCAGAGACAGTCAAGAACAACACCTTAGCAAGTCTCAGTTATTTATAGGGAAGCAAAAAGAAGAAAGTGTCCTTTAAAATTACGTATGGAAATTCTCTTTGAGCTCTAAACCAATCTTATTATCTGATTTCTGTGATAGGAACTGGGAAAAGAACTGGCAGTGACGCACTTATCACCCATTGTAGCTGTAAATGTGTGGCACCCAGACACTTTGCCTTTCACTATTTCACTGACACTTTGCTCTCTGCCCGGCAGCAGAGAGACTTAAGCAGGAGGAGATGACAGACACTCTGTGCTCACTCCAACCTTCCTCCATAGCAGACCCAGGAGCAGTTTTGACCCAGGAGCAGTTTTTCCCCAGGAGGTGTTCCACAGCTATGCATTGTGATTACTGATAGTTGCCTGTCATCCTACTCAGCACGATCCGGGACAAAACATGGAGGTAGGAGACCAAAGCAGCCCAGCCCGTGGTGGGACTCAAGCTCTCCCTTCCACGTGGTGAGAATCATAATGAGGGTTACAGTCAGCAGCTGCTGGTGCATTGGGAAGGTGCAGTAAGAGTATCTGGCAGAGGCGCTGTCAACCAAGCAGCATGTATGAGATGCTGGAAAATAAATTGTGGAAACTGGCTACTGATCAAACTTACAGACTTTGAGAAAAGAAACAGAATTAATAGGATCCTTCATTTAGAACATGATTCAGTTAAATACAAAAAAAGGAGGAAAGTGAGGGATGCTGAACAAAGAGAAGCGGAGTTACTATCCTAAGCCTCCAGGATATGACTTTATTAACTAGACTGAAGAGAAACACTGTAAGAAGATAGCTGGGACTCTGTTACCACATCCTGTAAGGAAGTCGCTGTGCACATTAAAATCTAGAGAGAGCCCATAAATGACATTGTAACAGTGGAAATCTCCAAAGATCAGATATAGCCTGTTTTTTAACTTAGAACAAGGAGGAATAGCATAAACCATCAACATTGACTAAAGAAAGGCCTGAAAAAAATGCAGGGTATGTGCTCTGAAGAATATGGAAACTGCTTTACCCCATTTTTGCCAGAGCATATAGCATCTCAAGGGCTGCAAATAGCAGAGCATTGTGGTCCTGCTGGATGCACCACTGCAGGATCCCAGAAAAGGGAGCTGATGGTTTGCTGAAGCTGGCACTATTCCCTCCTGCTGCCCATGTGATACCTAGCAAAATCCAGCGGTGCTTAATTAAAATACCAGTTACCTATTGATATCACGTTATTTGAAGAATGCCTCCTTGCCCAAAGAGTCTTGCTAAGGGCTGTCACTTGTTTTTGGTCTGTTTTTGACTTTTTATGCTCCTCTTTATTAGTTAATCCTGTGTCCTCTAAGCCTCTTCTGTAAGACAATGCAGCTCAGTAATAGATAATATAGATAATAAATACAACATATGGGCAACCAGAGTTCTACATTTTGTTTCAAGCATTACCTCCCAAACATCTCATTTACAGTATCCTTTCTTCACCAGTGAACAGCACTGTGCTTTCAAAGTCCTGTTTGCCAGTTAAGATACAAAAGGCAAGTCTTCAATGCATATCGTCTCATGTACATGAAAAAAATTTACAAAGGCCTTTCAAGTACTTATTTACAGTGTATGCATCTACTTTCAAACATTGAAATTTAAAATTGTATCTTTCAGCCTCCAGTCTGCACAGGAGCTCATGACAAGTATATGTGTCTAGATTGCCCTTAAAATATCTTTGGAAGTGTCGGGAAAGAGCCATAGGCTCCAGCTGTGCCTCTGGAAACCTCATTACGGTCCCTGACTCATTCAGGGCAAGCAGGCAGGACCTCCATCATCATGTAGAGAGTGAAGAAAGCTGGATGGGACATGGGCGATGACATTCCACACATTGCACAATCTGTGCCTTGCGAGGATAAATGGTTTCCCCTTCCAGGACAAATCCCTTTTTTATTTTAAACCAGAATCGCTGCCATTAAACACATTGAAAAAAAAAAACCCAACAAAAAAAAAAAAAAAACAACCCACAAAAAAACCCCAAACACTGGGTACCAGGCTTCCTTACTCCTTGACAGCGTTGGCATTTTGTGGAAAAGCAATCACACAGGTCATAAAATTTTTTGTGCTGTAGCAGGCTGTTTGTAACTGTGAAACACAGAAGACTCTGATGGCATATGTGCATCCCCAGACACCCTTTGAAAAGACTAACCTTTGCTTCTTGCTGTGAAAGCAGCTGATATGTGAAGAGACAACAAAGATGCAATGTGGTTCACTCTTCAAGTCTTTACCTCCATAGCTACTTCGTGCTCCTAAGGCCCCAAGTAATACTGGCTATGGTAAGAGGCATGGTTGCTTGCTTTTTGCAGTCTTTGCTATGTTTGGCTGGTAAAGGCCATTAAAAGGAAAGAATAACATGGCTGCCCAGTATTGCTCAGCTTGTCTGTGCGTTAACTGTTCACATTTAACGATACCTTTATTGTATAACTGCCATATAACGTTCAATCGTCTGGCCTGGTAACTGGCTTCTTGGACAGAAAACGTACCTTTCCAAAGTCACTTTCTTTCATGGATCATGATAATCTTAAATGTTTTGAAGTTATTTCACTCAACAGTTTGCTTTAGCTTTAATTCTCCCGAAGGAATTTATTGTAAGTCCCCAGCACCTTTGAGTCTGCCACATCTAGCAGTTGAGAAGACGGCACCATTTCCAGTATTACTTTTTTTTTAGCACCGTTTGCTTCCAGGAACATTTGAAAGTCACCTGCTCCAGTTTTCTGCCAGTTCCCTTCCAAAATCAGACTGCTTCAGTTATTCCATTTTTCTCACTTATGTACTTTATTTCTATCACTGTGTAAAAAAGACATGACACAGGAGTTTTGGCAAGGATCCGCAGGGCTTTTCCTCCTTAGGTCATTTCCAGGACATAGTCACGTGAGACTAGCAATGATTTTAAAAGATTCACCCCTGCTGCAGGCATGAATTGGCGGCAGCAAGTGCTCTGCTTCACAGATGCTTTTGCCCCTCTCTCCTACTTAACAGGATTTCAGGCCACTGGGCAAAGCAGACGGTCCTTAGCTGTCCATAACTGCTCCTACGTGACTTCCTCTTCTTCTACTGCCTAGAAGTGAGCACGAAAAGCAAACGGCAAACATTTTTTTTTTTTGCAACAGTTGTTCTAGTCTGCAGCTGTGTTTAATTAATTACTTGGGTAACTGAGATGGATAGAAGAGCTTTTGAAAGCTGTTGAGAAGAGAGCTGTCTGCAAGCTAATTATACTGTTATAATAATCCCTTGGTATTCCATGGACTTTTCATCCTCTGACTGAATAATAGTATAGGAAAATATCCAAGGATCCCTTATAGTTTTGAATAAACAGCAGGGAAGCGTGGTAAAGCAAAATAGGATTCAGTTAGGAACAGCTAAAAGTCTTTCAGCTTGCTCACTGACAAATCGTAAAAGATCAGTTCCCAGGAAAATACACAGAGGATTTTCAGAATGTTTCCCCTCCTTCACCCAAAATATTTAAGTTTGCTTTTTTGTGCTTTAGGTAGCTGACATGATTAATTTTAATGAGAATATTTAATACTTATCAGAACCACTTGGGAAAGTTCCTTGTAACAAGCGGCACTGCCAAGAGGCAAAAATGACCAGAACGTCACGTAGCATTTTTGCTCATTTTGGGAAGAAATATGTATGTGTGAATACTGAAATACTATTACTACAGAGCCAAATTAAAAATTTTTCAAGGACTTAATAGCATGTTTGTTTTTTTTTTTTTCCTTCACAGAACAAGATTTTATTGTCAAACACTCCAGGTTACACCTGAGAAATTAGGTTGGGAGGGGCAGAAGGGAAATGCTCGGTACCCGGTGAATTGGAAGACCTGTAATAACCACAGGACAAGTTGGGTGGTTCTTCCATAAAATGCTATAAGACAAGTTTCTTTCCCTTTGTGTGCAGGACTCCACATTGTGAATTGCTCATGCAGGAGACAAAACACATAAATCACCCTGGGAAAAGTAAAGAATAAAAATGAAAAAAGTCTTCCAGTCTGTGGCCCCCAAAGCGTTTTTATTTACATACGTTTATCTCGCATAAGCCTCAGTGAGCTTTCAGCACATATTTCAGTCCTCAATGCTGCTACTGATTATAAACACACAATACCCTAAGAGGTATACATCTCCTGCAAATATATCTGAAAATAAAGACCACATATGCAAAGTGAGTAAAATCAGTGCCAGTCAATGCCTAATGATATCGGTCAGGGACACTTCTACTAAAGGTCTTCTGTTTGCTGAGCTTCCATTCAGCCAACAAAAAATGTGATAGGAGATGGCACTTGGTTAACATCAAGCTATAGCTCTGTTTAAGCACCATGATTTTTAACCTTGCTACATACACAAACATGTTAGCTCAGCATGTTCTCTAGAGCACGACACATCTAAATATTAATGGAAGTATTAATTCAGATGTTAAGACAACAACAGTAAAATTATTAGCAATAACACCTCAGCTGTTGTGTGTCCAAGCATGGAAGGTATTCCAGAGTAACAAAACCAAAAATGACAACTCTGTAATGCAGTCACACAATGCGGGTTCGAATGGACATGAACACATATTTTCAGCTTTCAAATGGATAGTCCCACTAATAGTGCAGATGCAATAGACCTTTTCACTAGAGACACACATTTTCAAGTCTGGGTATGCAGCAGCTACTACTCGATAATGCGCCAGTTGCAGACACTGTAGGTAGACAGAGGAAAAATATCTCACTTTTGTGGAATAAGTCTGTGCACGGGCAGGTGGAAAGGAGCTGTTAGTGTAATGCACTGACAGCCACTGCAGAGACAACCCGGAGATTGTATTTGGCTGCTGACTGCAGAGACTTTTCTGCAATACTTCAGGGTTCTGCATAGCTAGAAAAGACAACATTTTACCAAGCTGAAGTTATGCCTGTCACTTTCATTTAGGGAACGTCATTAATAATCTGGTCAAAAGGGAATATCCCAAAACCCAGCATCAGTGGAAAGATCCTTAAAGCAGCTGTTGCAATGCAGCAACTTCAAAAACCAGTTGGTGATTTTCTCATCTCTTGATAAACCCTGTTGGGCAGGAGGGTGAACTTGACAGTGAGTACTTGTCTTCTCTCTCTGCCCTCAGCTTCCTTGCAAAGGCACAAAGCTGTAGTTTTTTGGGGCTTGTCAGTGAGAAAAATCAACACCTGAAGCCCTGGAGACATAGCTCCACCCCACGAGAATCTTGTGTCCTCCCAGTCCAGCCCCATGCTGTCCTCTGAAGGTGACTTACAACTGTCTTCAGAAGTGCCCTAACAGAGGTCTCCCCTCTGCCTGGACAGACATGGACTTTCACAGCTGCTTCCCATGTCTTGACCCCTTTTTGATGGTGCAAAATAGGATGGAGTATAAGGGGAAATGCTAAATGTGCGCTGGGTGATAGCTTGTTTCTCTCTCTGGTATTCCTTCTGAGATTACATTTTCTTGAGCCTGACAGCTCAACGCTCTCAAATGAGAAGAAACCTGCAAAATCAGCACCTGCAGTTAAATACTTGTCATGAAAGCAGAAGCCTGGATCCCAGATGGGACTGGTCTTAGTCCTCTATGGGGAGGTGACCAGCTCTGTTTAGCTTGTGTGTCAGGAAGGAAGCTTGTCTCCAGCCAAGCTAAATGGTGTTGATAATTCAACTGTAACAATACAGTTTCAGTCTTTGTGTCATCTCCTTTAGACTAGTCCTTCCAGAGTTTTCAGTAGACTCCATCTTTGCAGTTCCTAGTTAGGATATGGATATTTAGCAAACACAGATGTGCACCTAATGAACACTTTCCATACGTTTTCTCGGTAGCATTATTTGCTTTTCTCAGTTAGGGTTTCAATTAGTCCTACTGAGCACTTGAAAGATCAATCTTCCATTTAAAAGGGAATAAATGCTGGTTTCTTGATTTCTACTGTCTTCTGTAGTCTACTGAATATGAAATAGAAAATGTCACTACAATCAAGTGCAGAGAGTATGATCACAGCACTAATGTGAGCAAGCATGGCAACCAGCCTCATCTGAGGTAAAACAATGTGTAATTTCCATCCGAGACTTCCATTGCTAGTTACAGCTGAAGTCAACCAGCCACTGTTTCAGAGATCTTTTTACAACATGTGTCATGGTATGTGGGCTCCCCACGGAATCCGCCACTGGCATTCCCCCATGGGGGGAATTTCCCCCGTGTCAGTGGGAACAAAGTAAACAAATTCAAAGGATTCCAAGATGATATCTGATAGGCTGTCTCACATGGGATTTGCACACCGAGAACAGTTCACAGTGCTCTGAACAACAACAGGCTGCTGCAGTAGTGCTGTAATTGATCAGTCACAAAGAATAGCCCTCCCTCCCCGCACCCAAACACCCCAAAGGTGAGGAAACAATAAGCAATGATGAAAATTAAACAAAATAGAGGATGGAAAGAGGAAGGAGGGGATGGCAGACCAGCATGTTTCTATAGCCATAAATGTACAGTGTCTGGTGATCCCATAAAGATGAGGAATACTTGGGGTTTATTGTATTTTCTGTTGCTTCTCTAAGGTAATTTCCCATTTCAGTGAAATATCTCAGTGTTGGGGACATTCCTCCCTGGAAAACTCTGTGTCAGTCCTTCCATGCCTCTGGCTCGCCGTGGTGAACGCACAAGATAAGGGGGAATGAGGAGGTAACACGTGGTAGCTCTCCCACCTGGCCTTGAAATAACTCCTCCAAAAGATAAAACTGCAAAGTTACCGCTGAAATCAACAATGAAGCGAATATAAAGGCACAAAATATATTTCCCCTAAAAGCTCCACTGGTGCTAATCACACATGACATTTATTAATGAACTGTATATAATACAGTAAGGCTTTGTTGGTTTGATATGTAACAGGGGGATTTCAGTTTTTCTATCTCACCAGCGTAGTTCATGGATCACTTCGCTTTCCACTGCTGGCTGCATAGCACTGCTGGTGCAGCAATGAGTTCTTACACGGTAAGTTGATATTCGGGCAACATTTGTAGTATAATCTAGCTTTCTTTGAGCAAAAAAGTAAGTTGGAAACCAGGATAGGATTCAGCAGCATGTGACCAATTAGCCTGCTGCAGCTCAGGGGCTGCCGTCTGACAGTCCCTATCCTGTACTGTACATCCACCATGTGGAGGGTCTGCTGTGTGTTGGTGAAAATCACCTTTACAATTAGACAATATTATTTTGATATGTGTGGTTTTATTTAAAGTGCTTTGTGCTTGTAGCAGAGAAGATCGATTGTAGAAAAATTGAAACTTGTTGCAACTACAGTGTTTATATTAATCTTAGATAATTGAAATGAATTATGTATAGCAATGATTTAATGTCAAGAAAGTGCAATTTATTCTTATCAATCAGTTTTTCTTTGGAAATGAACTTAGATTCTAATGAGACTTCATAGATTATACACATTTCAGGACTAGAATCATAGCTTTTTGAGCTGGAACTGAACAATGTGAAGTCCTACGTGTTATTAGCTCATTTTCTCTCTAATTTTTTCCAAAATAAATCTGCTTTTTGAAAGGCATTCCCAAAAGCTTTGTTTAATCTTTTTTTTAAGTGACTCATATGATGGGACTTCTCGCATTCCCCTTCAGAGAATATTCCCAAATCTAATCAACTGATTAATACATTTTCCTGCTTTTTGAATGAAATTTGCTGCTCTTAAGTATTTTCTTTGAACATGTACTTCAGTTCAATATTTATATGCATTATAGTAACAAAAAAAGGATCCTAATAATAATTGTTATACACATAGGTTATTGCAGTAGCTGTGTCCTCTGTTGAAAAATACCTGATCCAAATTTCAGACATACCCTGATGGACAGTGGCACCCTTGCGGCATGAAGGCTGGCAGTGTGATTGGCACCCTCTCAAAGCGAGGGTGCTTGAGGGTGAAATGAGGAACAAGCGAGAGGTCCACTAACCCAGTGAAATGCATCTGATCGGCTGTGCAAGATCTCTTTATCTTCTAACTCCTTCTCGTTTCCCCTCCCCTGCAAGGTCAGGCACTCGGAGGAGCAATTTATAAACTCACAGCTCATATTCTGGTTGCAGTTCCAGAACTGACACAAAATTAAATCAGTCCTGAGTGCAGTAGGATACAAAAATTACCTTCCCAGTCTACTGAGCCCTTCAGGACTTGCAATAAATCTCCCAGCGGCAGCATTCCAGTGCCGGTTGCCTATCTTCCTTGCCTTACAAAAAGACCTTGAAATGGAAACAGAAGGGTTTTCTTTGAAGTCATATTTCATAGCACAAAAAGACATGCACAGAAGCAGCTGACTTAAGTGGTTTCTCCCTCTTGTTCAAAGTATTTTCTGAAAATTTTTAAATGGGACTTTTTACTTAATCCCCAGGACTCCTAATTGCTGGGGCCATACCACGTGTGAAAGCAGGAGCTGATGTCAACAAAGGCTCCTTTTAAAAAAAGATAAAGACAAAACTCTTTAAAAATACTCTAGCTAGCAGAAACATTGTTAGGCTTCATCTAATTGCATTCCTCCCCTGAAAATTATAGCACTCCTCCCTAAAAATATTGAACTTAAGCAAATATGTTCACTTCAGCTTAGAATTGGCACTGAGTGCAGATGAAATATATCCCTGCGTGATTATTAAATTGAGCAAGCCATAATTATCTCTAGTAAGGTTCCCTGGGCTTCAGCAGAGATATCCTGAAGTTGGAGTCTCCTCTGTTAGAGCAACCCTTTCACTTACACTTTGTGGAGCAGCAGGAATGGGTCTTGAGGCTGGCTCGGGTCGGTTCAGAGCCCGTTTTGCTGGTGCGTGGCCTGGCACAGTCTCCTTGTGCTGCACTCGCCTGGGGAAGAAAAGGCTTAGCATGTTGGCTCGTTCTCTTTCCCAAGAGCTCACGGAGTTGGGAGACTGGCCGGCCCACAGCCCTTGTGGTCACCAAATTGAGGGGCCCAGGAGATGTCCCCCACGCTGACCACTGCCTGGGGATGAGGATAGTCGGGCAAGGGAGCAGCTCCCAGGAGGAGCAGAGGTGCCCTCCTCTGCTACCCCCAGTGGAGAGGGGGTGGCTGCCCTTGCCTCAGTGACCGTGGGGATGCAGAAGCTTCTCAGAGCCTCTGTGAAGGTCACCCTACTCTTCATAAAGGGTTGCTGTGGTTTCTTTGGTGTCAGGGTCTCGGTTGCTCCAACCAGCTTAAATACTGCACAGTGGACATGGGCACCAGCCCTGGCACCTCCCAAACTTTGGTCCTGATGCTGATCCAGGCTTTGGCCTGGGACCCATCTCTATTTTAGGTACAGAGCCCTCTGAACCTGTTTGTGTGCAAGCGGGCAATGAGAGGAACTCCCACGTGAGCGACCCGTGAAGACTTCATTTTGTTTTAGACTGCTTAAAGTGTTATTGGAAAATTTTGTAAGGCAGCTCAAGTGAGTGAAAATGATTTGCTTAGGATGAATGTAACCACCAGTGCATTACTTCACATAATCTAAACAGAGTTTCAGGCACACTTCATCTATCATTCCCTGAAAGAGAGAGGCTGAGTTAATGCTCTCTGACAAATATTATGTTTCTCAGGCAGCCCTGGTGCTGTCTTCCACGTTTCCTGACCCACTTTGATTAGATACATAAACAGCATGAGTAGAACACAGGTCGGGTTTTGCTGTTGGAAATGCAAGATAAGGATACCATAAAGGCTCATCAACACCCCAGCTTGCTCTGTGCAAGACACCAAGCACTCGGGAGATTGGAGATTCCTTCTCAGTGCAGTAAGATGAGTCACTTGGCTAATAACTATGATTTATAACAGTGCTTTAATAGCTCCCTGGGCTCTCTGACGAAGGCAGGAGAGGGCAGGGTGTCACACCTCGGGACAGTTGCCTGCAGGGCGGGGGCAGAGGGGAGATTGGGGCCAAAGTCCAGCAGCAAGTGAGCATCGCTCAGAGAGCTGCTGGAGAAGCCCTGGAGGGAAGCGTGGAAGACACGCAAAGCAGAGCCACCGATGGGCTCCTGACAGCAGATTTGCTAATGCTGGCACTCTCCGCTGAATCCAAGTTTAATGTCAGGGACAGGGCTTGGAGCTGGTAACAAAGAGGGAAAGCTCCATCTCCTCCATGTTGCCTTTGCTACAAAAAGGTGGAGCAAAAAGGCGTACAAAGAGGCGAGGCCCTTGCCACTACAGCCTCTGTAGTGGATGATGGAGTGGGTTAAATTTGCCTTAAAAACACCCAAAGCCTCAAATGTGTTTATTAATTAGGTCTAAGTGGGCCCATAGCTACATCTCTGGGCATGTATACAAGAAAGTAATCAGAAGAAAATTGGAGCATTTCTTTCCAAGCATGAAAACCTCCCACATCCATCAAACTGCGATTCCCCTGAAGTCAGCCCTCACTGCTCGCTTTCCCAGAAAAGAGCATTACAGAGCAACTTGGAAGTCAGCAAACAATGTACAAGACACACATCTTCACTATATTGCTAATCCAAAGGGCTCAGAGGTTAACTGAGAGCTGGCAGGAAGAACAAAACAGAGTTTTCTCTATCTGCTTTCGCTATTACAATCGTGCTAAAACATCAGCTGGAGGAGGAAAGGCTTAAGGCAGCACTTCAGAAGGCTCAGCTTTTTCCCTCAGACCTTTACTCACTTGTTTGAGCAAGAGAGTACAAACTGAGCGACTCCACCTTTCCCCAGGCTGTTCAGAGAAGCAAGCACAGCTCTGCCCTGCGGACCTGAATAGTGACATTTGGGTTTTAAGTGCCAGGGGTCCAAGGCAGAGTCATCCACGCCAGTGGACAACTTGGGAGCACCCAGATAAGTCTCCGGTTAGATCTGGGTGGGCACAATATACCTCTCTATGTCATGTTGCAGGTTTTAAAAATATATTACACAGGGCAGATTGGTTTAGCTGGCCATCAAGCACCACCCAGCTGGTCGCTCACTACCCCCCGGCAGGATGGGGGAGAGAACCAGAAGAGTAAAAGGGATAGAACTCATGGTTTGTGATAAAGGCAGTTGAATAGGGAAAGCAAAAGCCACACACACAAGCAAAACAAACCAAGGAATTCATTCCCTCCTTCCCATGGGCAGGCACATGTTCAGCCATTTCCAGGAAAGTAGGGCTCTGTCAAGCCTAATAGTGACTTGGGAAGACAAACGCCATCGCTCTGAATGTGTGTGTCCCCCCGCCCCACCCCCTTCCTTCTTCTTCCCCCAGCTTTACATGCTGAGCAAGATGTCAATATGGTGTGGGACATCCCTTTGGTTAGTTGGGGTCACTATCCCAGCTGTGCCCCTCCCAGCTTCTTGTGCACCCCCAGCCCACTCACTGGTGAGGTGGGGTGAGAAGCAGAAAAGGCCTTGATGCTGTGTAAGCACCTAAAATATCCCTGAATTGTCAACACTGTTTCCGGCACAAATCCAAATCAAAGCCCCATACTAGCTTCTATGAAGCAAAATAACTCTATCCCAGCCAAAACCAGCACACAGATCAAGACAACTAATTAAAAATCTGAATCCAAAATAAAAACAGTAAAGCTGATGGTTAAAAATTTTAAAACTGTGTTATATTTAATTCTGATACCTAAGTTCAATCATGATGATGTATTTTCAGTATTTATCTTCTTTTATTACAAATAACTAAAATTTCAAAATGAAAATCAATTAAACCTAATGGTTAGCCCCTTCAGACTTCAAAGAAATAAAAAAAATAGGACGTTTTCACAATTTATGGATTTTTTTTGAAATGCTGATTTTCTTGTGAGTGATTTATAATTTGATGGACCAGTGATTTCTGATGAAAAAAATCTTTCTGTTAAAAACATTTTAAAATAATCCAATTACTATCTAAAAACATCTTTCAGGCTGCTAAATTGTCACTTGTTGTAATGAAGCACACAATACATGTATCCTTATTAATTGAAACTCTGATTTATTTTTTTTTTTGCACTAGGAAGTAAGAGTCTATCCCTACTGTATTCTCTAGCAGACTTACATTTCTACTGAATATTGAGATGGGGAGAAGAGCATCCCAGGGTCAGTGGTATTGTCTTACATGGGTTGTAGTAAGGGGTTCTTTTACTGCATTTGGTGAAATCTGTATACAAAAAGAGCAAACTTTTCCTTTTTTTTTTTTTTTTTTTACTAGGAAAAGGACTAACAATAGTAAATAAAAAGACTGCCACTGCAAGGAAATAAAAATAGCCATGGTTGTGAGCGATGGTGACAGAGAAATAGTCAGGTTGGTTTTATCTGTCCCTGGAGATTGCTACACCACAACGGTGTGGGTGGGGGAGCTGGGTATGGACAGGTTAGGATTTGCCTGGTCAGGCACTGCCTCAGCAGCCAAGTCTGTGGTTAGGACAGAGGGCAATTTATTAAGGGTCGGTTTCTACAGTTAGCAAAGACCCTCCAGTGTGTTACGGGCTGATGCAGCAGTGGTGGGAGGAGGGCTGACAGTCCAGCCGCTAACGCGGTGTCCACTAATCAGCTGGCTGCTTACCCTGCCCTGGTATGTCCACAGGAAGGGTCGAGTGGCTTCCTTGGAGCCTGCTTTAACCTTCTGTGGGCGAACATTAATGTCTGAAGCTCCCTGTGAGCACAGCGAGGCTCTGTGTGCAGCATCACTCTTCCATGCGGGCTCCTTTTGTCAGCCTGGGGCCTTGGCCAGGGTCAGAAAAGCAGAGAAGGAAATTAAGGTGAATCTTAGTTTGCACTGACAACTGAATTAATTTAGGAGTTATGAAGAACAGGCTACTGTTTTCCGTCCTTCCATCCTTCTCGACTGGGACTGGCTTTCCTTTAGTCTGCCCATTGTATTAACTATGCCTAAATTGTCTTCAAGATGCTGCCTACATTGAGCCACATCTGGAATGTGCCTTCAAGCTTTTTGAAGTAAAAATGGATCTTTCCTTTGCTTTCAATGATCTGTGGGACTTGCTGGCATGGTTGTTATAATGGTGTTGCTTCTATGCAGTTATTAATTAGCCTAATAACAAAATATGAGGGGAGGATGAAGAGTCACTGGCAGGTTTGGGGGCAGCCACACCATCCCTCCAATCCTGTGGCTGTGAGCTGTGCTACAAATGCTGCCAAGTGCCAACACACAACATTGCAGAAAGGGCACCCACAAGGTTCTGCGACTCTGAAAGCCTTTCAGGAAACATCATATGGCTTCGATTTGGGAAAGACCACACACATTACAGTACTTGTGCCACCTGTTACACGTTTCTTGCCAGCCACTGCCTTGCTTTGCCGGTTCTGGTGTAGAGTTGAGCTTGAAAAATCTTCTTATTTTGATAACAATACCACGGTAATATATATTATCCTCATTATAAACATCCCGAGGGTGTATTGCAGGAAGAGCACAGGCGACTGAACCAGCAAAAGCCAAACAGTTGGTAAAAGTTGTTTCTGCAGCAGGTTAGCAGTTTCCCAGCAGAGTAGGGCAGCCACTTGGAGGTTTTGGAGGTTATTTTTGTCCTGGAATATATAACTCATGCTGCAGCACCTGTTGTTTGGTTTTCCTGGCTGCTGCTCTGCAGAGCATGCCCTGCGAATGGAGCCGGGGAAGTCAGGGGGTCCGCTCTGCAGCACCACTTGTGCTTCACAGCCCTCTGTCTTCTGCTCGCTGGACGACCTGCTCGCTGCTGATGCACACCAGGGAAGTGCTCAGGGAGAACGACAATGCCCACATGCCACTGTAGGTGCTCTGGGAATAGCCTGTGCCGCGTCACTGCTGACCAAAACTAAGCACATCTCCCATCTGCCCCCAGAAGGAGTCCAACCAACTTAAATTATGGATAGCAGAGTGTTAACAAGATATGGATGCCACTGATTGATAACAACAGTAAAGCTGCCACAGCTAGGTTGCCTTGTATCTTGCTTCCCTGAGAAAATGATCTTGTTGATAGAAACCAAGAAACAAGCACTGAGATAGCATGGAGGTCCTGGCAGTAAACAAAAACTTGCTGTATTTTGAACAGCAAGGGACCATATACTCTACTGATGCTTTTTAAGAAGTACAGGTTTGCTGCTCCTTTGTGTAAGAATGTGCTTGGTGGGGACAGGGGAAAATATTGCTGGCCGTTCTCCTCTGGATGTGTTCAGACATCCCACACGTGCTCTGAAATCTGGCATAATTTGCTGGAAGGATTGCATGAACGTCTCAGGCTTTTCCAAAATTTTATCATACTGGGAATGCCGTACCTGAACTAAGGTGCCACAACCCATGTTTGTCCCCAAAGACCAGGATTGCCACCAGCAGTCAGTAGGCCCTTCAAGCATTTTCTAAACCCTTAGGCAATGTGAGGGGTAAACGTAGTAGGGAAGTAAGGAAGACTCACTGCAAAAAACACCCCTAATAACTAAAAATTGGAGTATCTGAAATAAACTACCCTAAAGCTATCTTATTCCATTTGAATAAAAGAGCAGAGCAGCAATATATCCCACCCTGGGGGGGTGCAGGTGAACAGCTGGGCCTGGAGAGCACAGGACAGGGCCTGGAGCAGGTTGCCTGGGCTGGGTGAGGGCTCGAGTCCCATCGTAACAGTGTGGGACTCTGCGACTGAACAAGAATTACCACTTGCAGGTGAGATTCCTGAAAGAACAATCACCTGAAAGAAACTGAGATCTCATGGAAATCAACAGTGGATTTATCACTGGAGCCAGAATAACCAGGATTAGTCATTCCCTCTTTTTATCTACTGTCGTCTAATGCAGAGGTTCAACTGCGTACATCAGGGCGGGCCAGAAGTTGGGATGGCACAAAAGGATTGTGGGTGCCAAAACTAAGAACGACCAAACCTGCTTTAATTTTGCTTTAGTCTCATTGAAGCAGTTCACCTTTCGCGACCCTATTTAGACACACTACAAAATAAACCAAATATCCAAGCTTAAGTGATGTTTATTTTTATTTTCTTCAGCCTCCCTTATTTAGGTAGATATTTTAACTATTTCTAAAGCCTACGAGGAAAGAAATACACAGGCCTAGAAATGAATTATTACTTGATTGCGTGATTCAAGAGTAAGTTCTTTATCAATCATTTGGTCTTTATTTAAAGGCTATTATGTAAAGTAGGATTGTAGGCATTTAAAAGCAGACTTTTGAATCAGAAAATATGCACGTTGCAGCTAGGATTCTGTTGTTTATTTCTAGAGTCATTAATACATGTTTTATGAGTTCCTCAGGAATAATTTGTGCATTGTTGTGTTTATTGAGATAAGCGGACAATGCTTTTATGACTCTGCTGGAAAACAAACAAAGCTCCCTGGTGAGTCACAGTCCTTATTGTAGACTATTGGCTCCATCCTTAATTCCTCCAGCACCCCTTGCCTTTTCTTTCACCAGTCAAACTTAAGAAGCTATATAGCATTGATAACTTTGCTGTCCCAAACCCAGAGATCACAAGTGACCTTCGTGTTGTCTCCCCTCCTTTTAAGTTCAGTCATAATTGCCAACAGCCCCCAGGTTAGGTGAGATATGCTTTATATTTGCACCTCCTCTTCCTCATCTTGCACTCACTACTCCACACCAAGCTTTCTTAGCCTCTTAGTCCATTTCTATAGATTTTACAGTTAGAAAATAGTTATTTTAACAGTGCATATTCACTTGCTCATGCTTTCTGGAGAAACCCAGCTTGTGCACCTCAGGGGAAGCCTCATCTGTGCCCTGGCCAGGAAGGGATACCGAGGGGTGACACCCTCTGTGCCACCCTGTGCCTGACCTCTCCCTGTGGTGACATCCATCATCCAACTGATTTCAGTCAGAGAAGACATCATAGATGCACCTCAGCAGCTGTGAAGGCAGATGGGAAAGTGACAATTGGGTTTGGTATAAGGGAGGGATAGACACTGGGAACCATCGGGTTGTGGGAGGTTTCCCAACTTCAGGCCACAGCTGATGCTGTGGCTTGGAGGCAGCAGAGTTGTATTCCAGCAGTCACCCTCACTTTCTAAGATGCTTTTATAGCAGACAGCAATGAATATTTCTGCCTTAACCTTCCTGTAACAATTTTTTTGGTGGGAAACACTTTCACTTCTCCAGCTGTTTTCCCTTGGTTGTAGCGGCCTGACTTTTGGATCACCCTCTGTCCTTCTACAAGACCCCACCTGTCTGGTGGGCAGGAAGCTGAAGGTGCAGGCTTCTGATTGTTGTCACCTGTCTCTGTTTCATCATAATTGTAGCATGTATTTTTATGTATTTTTACCCCACCCCACCCCCCATACTTATTTGCTTATGTTACAGAATAACAGAATTCATTTTGAAGCGAAAAATCATTTCTCTGACGCAGATGAAGGACTGAAGAGAGTAGTGAAATCTTTTGGCTAGTTTTATATTTTAATGAAGAAACATCAAATATCTGATGTTCTTTTAGATGCTCAGAAAGCAAGTTTTACTGTAACTAGCAAGGGAAGGAAGTGCAATGAAATGAAATGTGTCCAGCTCTATTAATGATCAAAGTTTGTTGGGCTGAACTTAAAGGCTGAGGTAATGCAGAACTCCCAAGATTTTCCTTTGTGTGTGAAACTTGTTCACAAAGCTGGACACATTTTACAGGACTATCAGCTAGCTTTGATAAGGGAGAAGTAGCCAGTGCCCAAATTTAGGCCAGATATTGATGTGAAACACTAATCCTTGATCTTCTCAAAACCAATTGAGGTAAGCAAGCTCAGAGCATCCTACAGACTTACTAGAGCCATCTGAGATTCAAGCTGTTGCCTTTGCTTTTGCTGCGTATTGGCAGCAAGCTGGCTAAAATCCAACAAGAGGAGGCATCTCTCCTGGGTGGGCCCCCTGAGTGCCAGTCTCCAGCGTGTCCCGCACAGCTCGGCAGAGAGGTGCCTCTCTGCCTGCCGACTACCTCTACCTGGGGATGGGAGCACAACATGACCCCGTGTACTGATTACCACTCTCACAAATATGAAATACCTACCATCCATTTTTTAATATATAGTATTTGTAACCATATATTGTATATATGATACATATACTAAATAAAATATATATATATGTAATATGTATATATCTTGGTAAAAATAAAGACTGTTTCATTGTAAGTATGTGGTATATTATTACAGTCAGATGGTCAGATATAAATGCATGCATACAGTAACCAACATTTTTATTTAGCTCAGAAAAGTTGTCTCTGTTTCTTCCACACAGCAAGCTAGTTTGCTTTCTGTCTGCATGAAACAGAGAGGCAGCTTCCTAAAAGCTGTATGCTTGCGCAGTGTCAGAGCAAGGATCCAACCCTTAGGCAAGTCCGTCGAGCCAAGGTGTTGCCTCTGCTGAATAAAGCAGTATCACTTTGAGGACAAATTTGCTTTTAGGTATCCATTTTGTCCAAGAGCATTTTAGAAACGTTGATGCCCTGTGGTCAAGGCCAGACGAAGCCACCTCCTGGCCAGACACCAGACAAAACCACTAGCATAGTCTTTAACTTGACAATAAAAACGTGAGGCCTCACAGTACATAAAACATCCCTGCAGATTGCCAAGGCCACAAGGAAACCTCAGTACATTTCTCTTTCCGCACTAAATGTTAAATTTCATACCAACAATTAGCAACTGTATTACAGGTTCCTGTGCTGGAGAGCAATGGCTGCAGTTTATTACTGCTCTGCTTTTGGTAGAGGCTGACCATGGTAGTAAACCAAAACAGCTTTGGGCCAATAGAAGGATGAAGGGACAGCATTCTCACATTTTATCTTTTTCTTCTCTAAGTGATACGCATCCCAGGTGTATTAGTAAATGTGAGAAATTAGCCTGTGCTGAATGATAACAATGCTGGTTTTTGTCTAGAACAAATATTTCTTTGGTTCCTTTTCATCACACTCCCAGCAAGATCTGTCTTGAACATACAAACACAGAATTTGTCTTCTAGTTATTTATTTTTACAGAAGGAATTGTGTACGTAGATTCTGCCTGTAACACCCTGGACTCTGTACTTCAGCAGTGGCATAGACCAGAGGAGATGCTGACATTTCCCAGAAGCAAACCTGTTTTCCTCCTGCTCCTGTTACTGCAGTGGAGCATTCATATTAAGGATCTGAAATACTATATTCCTGTCATCACCATGGATATATGAGAGCAAGATCCCATTGGAGAAAACTGGGGTTCTCGATGATAAGAACTCTCTGCTTCCCAGCTTTTATCTAAAATACAATTTATATATAACTATATCTATATAAAACTGTTACCTACAGACGCCGTGCTCTCAAGACAACAAAATTAAGGTGGTGGTGCCTTCACTGAGTACTCTACCTAAGCTGAACACATGACTCCAACCCTGTCTTTTCCCTCTAACTTTGAAATTCTTAATTTTTGATGTCTTGTTGGAATGTTGTTGGTAATCCTTGCCTGCTTCCTTTTCTTTTCAGTTTGGGTGCTTGAAGGACTTACTCAGCTGTGTTTAGCATTTTTGTTCTTGTAGCTTTGCAGAGGCCTGGTGGGCACTGAAGGCAGCTTGACGTGGCAGGAGACGCAGTGGGGGAAAAGGCTTAACACGTGGTGCAGGGCTCAGAGCAATGAGAGCTCCCGAGGGAGCACTGCCGTAGTGCCAAAGCTGTGTTCGGAGGCTGGCTGGTGCTAGTGCAAACTGGATTCTCTGATTTTCAAATGCCTGATACACTTTTTACACAAACTGTTTCAAGCCTAGGAAAGTGCAGCTGTCCCTTGCCTTGAGAATCCCTTCCCCTCATTAGGTTGAAGCTACCATATTTCAGTTCTTCTTATGTGCAAGATGTGGATGCAACCTTCAAACCAAAATGAGGCAGACCAGATCATTTAAAATACACATGTTCCTTTCCTCACGGTAACAGTGCTAGTGGCAACTTTTAGCCATGATTACTTTCAGCCACTTAATGCAAATGTAATTATCCTTCAGACTAGGAAGATACACCAATAAATATTAAAATTCAAATCCACAGGAAGCGAGTCAGCTCAAGTGATGAGAAATGACTCTGAAGTCCGTTATGGCTATCTGTCGCTGCCGTTGCTGAATCATTCCCATGGACATTGCCAGCCCCAGGGGTCATCATCAGGACTGAGTTGAGAAGCATGCTTTCTGGTTTTAAAAGTTTAAATGATCTTAACTCTCCCTGTCCTCGATCTCCCGCGGCTGAATGCAGCTGAATTTTACATTCCTGTGAGCACCACCATTGTACTCAGACTGAGCCAGCGGTGTTTTGGGGCTCTCATGTTTTTTTAGCATGATCACACTAACCTCAGTGCTACTCCCAGTTTCTTGCCCTTCATTTTTGTCCAAGTTACTGGCCTGTTTGAACTTTCTGTTTTTCTCAGTCCTCAGTTTCCTGTTGCTGATTGATTTTAGACTGCAGTTACCTCTGGATAAATAAATACGAACAATACTATTACCCATTTCTGAAATGAGTAGCTTTAAACTTAGCTCTGGTTTCTAAGCTGTGATTCCCAATCATGTAATGACATAAAATGGATTGTATTACTTCCCACCTTGACTTCTAAACCAAGTCTTGCTGTTGCTGAGATTTCTCTCTGCTGGAGCTACTTGTTCAAGTGTCTGAAGCATCTTCTCTCATGATTATTGTGCCATTGTCTTTGCTGCATTTCTATAAGGATGCCAACACCTTTACCTGACAGGTTCAGACATGCTTGAGTGGCCTGGGCACAGAGCAGCCCTAGAAGTGGAAAGATGATACAGAGATGTACAGGCTCGCATGGAGCTCTCTTGTACTTAACTTTCAAGTGCCCATTTGCGCCTTGGTACCAGTATCTTTGTACTGCTCGGAAAATGCTGCCTTTAAGCAGTACTTTTATTTTTGGAATCAAAGATTTCCTCATATCCTGTGCCATCCTTTACAGCTTCTCAATCATTTCAAAAGGAAAGCTCAAAAACCTCTCCTGCTGTCCATAACTCCAGTGCGAGGTTCGCTACAATCCTATACTTTCTCCTTTCATTACTGATAAAGTGGGCCTAATTCCTGCCCACAGTGAGACCCCTTCTGTCAGATAATCAGTATAAATATATTTTACAACAGATGCATGCTATGTTGCACCCTAAATGATTCCTCAGACTGCCAGGGTGGGCTAAAAGAGCATTAACCTGAAGGAAAATCTGGCTCTTGTTTCTTTTCTTGGGTCCTCTAGTATGGATTAAGGATGTTCTCTCACTTCCTTTTCTTCCTGTCATTACACGCTCTGCTTATGGGCGTTTCATCTTACAAAACAGAACCCTAAGCAGTTAGGAGGACCTCCACTTTGTTCATACAGATCTCTATTCTTCCTCAGTACATGTAGCCCCCAAGGTTTCAGCAGGGTGTTTCTCCCCTCCCCATCCTCTATAACCCAAGCCTTCACATAGCAGGTACTGTCTGGAGACCTGAAGGGGTGACATTTTGGTGTGAAATGTTTGACAAAGCCACATCTTCTGTGTGTTTCAAGTAAGAAAATAGCATTATACAACAGAGTATGGAGAATGCAAGGCTGACTATTTCTTTGGAGACAAAATGAGTCAAAAAATCTTGGAGGCTTACTTATAGAGTGGCTCTGTCTGTTCCAGCACCATAAGATCAGACAAAGGAAACAAATACTCACACTAGACAGCTTGAAGCAGCTTATTTCCTACCTTCTGGGTTCTCCAGCCCTAAAATAGTCTCCACTTCAAATTTGGGCCCTTCAGGTTTTCTCATAAAGCAGCATTTTATTGCTCTGGCTGATTTTAATTCACTTGGGCAAATTATTTTCCTCGACTGTCCTTCTCAGCAAACGTCCAATGCATTCTCTAGAAAGCCAGGCCTCTGGACGTTGGGTTTCAGACTGCCAAATCACACAGCGATGGCAAGCATTTCTCGTCCCACATTGTGTCACACAGGTGAGGCACAAATCAACCCTCCTGGCAAGAACTCTTGGGGACGCCCCGGTTTTGGGGGAAGGAGATGGTGCCATTGCCTGACCCATGCTGCCATTCACTTTGAGGAGCAAACCTTGCCAGAGCTGCCACGTAGCAGGAGGTGAGCTGGAATATTTACCCTCACTATGAGAAATCTTTCATACACAATCCCGAGAGACAGAAACGATGCCCACGTACGCCTATGGAACTGTCCGTACCCTGAATGAAGGGCAGGTGGTATTTCCATAGATGAAAGGGAAGTGGGCAATGGAGATTGGACACAGATACACACCCATCACGCTTTGCAGATACTATATGCACAGCCAAAGAATCCATTTCAGCTGAATTTATCCACATTAATTCCTATGTGTGAATTTAAAAATCCACATGATGATACTTCCAGTTAACGTACACGGACGTATCTAACAGGATTGCTTCCAGAGGTTGCCGAAACGGCCCGGTATCTTCACCTCAGTCTACACAATTATTTTCAAACATAACTGTGATTTGTAATCCAATTGATACTCTGTTATTAAGTTTCTTAAGCTCTATACTTCTTGTACTTAGACTCTATTATATATTTCTATCACATGGCAATTAAATAATCAGGCTGATGATTTCCACAGGAAGTTAAATAACCCATTCAACTGTATGATATTAGCTAATAGGAAATCCCTTCTGTCTGTTTTTCCTTATAAAAACTGTTGACCAAAATTGTGTTTTGTTTGCGTATTAATTAGCATACAACTGGTTTAGCTGTTTTCTCTCTACTGTTCTTTCTATATCTGCTGAGAACTGCTCCTTCATGAAGCTTAAAGGCCAGGCTCTAACCCTCCATCTTTAACTTAAACTGCAGGAAATTTTTTTTTTTTTTAAATTTCTGTGTTTTCTTCCAGGAACTGGTGGTTTTGGCTCTGCGTAGGACCAAGAGAGCCCTGCTCTGCAGGCACTCTCCATACCCCAGCCACCACAAACTTTTCTACCACCCTCGGTTTGTGGAGTCCTACTGTCACCATGATGGAAATGACCATTTCTCTGCCAGCCTATCCTGATGGCCTCAGTAGCCTGAGAATTCACGCCAAGCGCAGGAGCAGCTACCTAAACCAGTGCATCATAGATCCTAATAGCTATTCAGCTACCTATTTGTGTGCAAACCGCCCAGTAAATAATCTATATTTGGTAATCTTTCCCTAAATCCAGAGAGTTGAAAATATTACAGATCAACTTTGATAATGGCTTTTACATTATAAAAATGTGAATAAATTAGTTAACTGTATAGATGGGTTTACCTTTATAAAGGCTATTATGCCACACTATGGAGGTTGTCAGAAGCATTTGCATTATCAAAATCACTTCTGTACGCCATTACGTGCATTGGCTTCCTAATAGAATCACAAAATCATTGAGGTCGGTAGAGACCTCTAGGATCATCAAGTCCAACCATCAACCCAACACCACCATGTCTCCTAAACCATGCCCTGAAGTGCCACGTCTACATGCCTTTTGAACATCACCAGGGGTGGTGACTCCACCACCTCCCTGGGCAGCCTGTTCCAGTGCCTGACCACTCTTTCAGGAAAGAAATTTTTCCTAATATCCAATCTAAACCTCCCCTGATGCAGCTTGAAGCCATTTTCTCTCGTTCTATCACTAGTAACTTTGGAAAAGAGACCAACACCCACCTCACTACAACCTCCTTTCAGGTAGTTGTAGAGAGCGAGAAGGTCCCCCCTCAGCCTCCTCTTCTCCAGGTAAACAGCCCCAGCTCCCTCAGCTGCTCCTCATAAGACTTGTGCTCTAGACCCTTCACCAGCTTCGTTGCCCTTCTCTGGACACGTGCCAGCAACTCGATGTCCTTCTTGTAGTGAGGGGCCCAAAACTGAACACAGTACGTGAGGTGCGGCCTCACCAGTGCCGAGTACAGGGGCACGATCACCTCCCTGCTCCTGCTGGCCA
Organism: Phalacrocorax carbo; assembly: GCF_963921805.1. Lineage (NCBI taxonomy): Eukaryota > Metazoa > Chordata > Aves > Suliformes > Phalacrocoracidae > Phalacrocorax > Phalacrocorax carbo. The sequence goes on along the minus strand of NC_087514.1, from coordinate 36,293,936 downwards.
CACTATTCCTGATACAAGCCAGGATGCTGTTGGCCTTCTTGGCCGCCTGGGCACACCGCTGGCTCGTGTTCAGCCGCCTGTTGACCAGAACCCTCAGGTCTTTCTCCACTGGGCAGCTCTCCAGCCACAATAATAATGTGCCAATACTGGATTTAGATCCATATTGGATGTCCAAACTGTCCAGTCAGTCTGATTTGTGGAAGAGCTGTTGCTAAAAATTTTAACAGGCTGCAAACCTGCTACGGCTAAGTCACAGAAAATAAAATGAAAGAAAACCGCTTAGCGACCTGGAAATTTCTGAACGCCCACCATCAAATAGTCCTCCATGTAGGCAAACTATGCAACGGTGTTAGGCTCAGCTTTGGATGTGTATGTGGGAAGGGTGGATATGGTTATCCACATTTGCCACCATAATGACAGCTGCTAAATGAGTGAAAAAAGCAAAGTCTGAGAAAGAAAAATTTAAAAAGTGAAATATTTATCAGATTTTAAGTTAAAAGCTCAGAAAAGATTAAACTCCTGTCCTGAGAGGCTGCTGCGTATACATGCCTGAGTTCTGGCTAAAGAGGTTTGAAAGGCTTAAACTTTAAAACTATAAATGCTGACTACTTTGCTTCTGCTGTAACCATACTGCTGTTCCTCTTCACCTAAAACTATGCATTCAGGCCCAATTTCCTTATGCAAAAATATTATCGCTCACTGCCATCTAGCGTTAATGGCACAGATTGTCAGGAACTTTAAGTTACTTTTCTGGCTTTAAGAATAAAAAAAATTTGCATTTTTGAAGTTTGGCCTTGTCCTGAGAACCTGAACATTCCTGTTTCCACTGACAGAGGGAGCTGCAGACGCACAGTAGCTCAGAAAATCCAACAGCTTATTCATAGGAATAGATCTGAGTTTAGAGGCCACGCAGCAATGCCTATGTCCATGCCCCCAGTTTGCTGTTTGAATGGAGTACCCAAGTGCTTATTATCTGCCTCCAACTATTACTTAAATAAACTATTACAGTCACTCTTAGATGCAAAATGCTGTGCAGATTCTGGGAGGCAAACCCAGGACAAAACTCTGGTTTTAACAGCAAACATCTTCAGTTACAGCTGGCGTGGATTTATGCCACTGGGTTCAGAGGTATCAATGAATCTTGCTAGTGAAGAGAAACAAACGCCAAATGCTTCCTGAATCTCTACAGATGCCATCCTCCACTTGACATTAAGCATCTGTTCACCTTAGTAAGTGTACTAGAATAGGCAAAACCAGCGATAACCTCTTCCTTCCTCTATTTTGCCAGGCAAGGATTTAAAGTCCCAAAGCTGGGATAAAGCAGTTGGGTGAGAAAGCATTTTTCCTACTGAACGGCACGTCACCCCTGGCAACTGTACGGCACAAGTCTCACTAATTTACAGTGCATCTTCCTGTGTTTTCTGAAGATTGGACAAGTTCTGTACAGTGTGAATTACCTTCTGGTGGCTACCTTTTCAATAAACAGGAATCATAATTCTTCCTGTAAAAAACACTTAATGTATATTAACTTCTTAAAGTAAATGTCTGAATTCTAAAGCAGACCACAGAGCGGTACAACCACATAGAGTCATAATTAGTTTATTAGTACTGTTTTTGAAACAAATATATGCAGGTACTTAAACACAGTTTAATTCATGTTTATTTCCACATTTGATATATTACTGTATATTACATAATGCACTGAATATCTAGTAAATAAATAATAAATCCAAAGTGCAGATTAAAATAGCAAGGTCAGTTCTGAGGTTATCAGGAAGGCCAAAATCACACTAGCGGTATAAGGACAGCAAGTTGTAAATGACTGATACGTAACATGTCATTATATTGTTGCTATGTGCATGCTAGTACAAATGATCCCTCCGAGAACTGCATATAATTATCTACAAAAGAAGAGAGTCCTTTCCTTACGTTACATTTTCGTGATCTTTTTATTTCTTACCTTTCAGGCCTGATCCTGCAGTCCTTACTCAGCAAAACTTCCAACACAACCTGTCAGGGCTCTTTCTTTAAGCCCATTGGTGCTCTCAAAACGTCTGAATACTAAATGATTAGAGTTTGAATTTCTAAAAATTCGGAAATTCTAAAAACATTCGTAACAGAAAATAATGTAATTAAGTACAGACCTAAGAGTATCAGGGCCAAATCCAGGAACAGTTCTAGACAGAAGCTTTGGGAACTGTCAGGACAGCAGGGTTGGCATCTGGTGAGTTAGGCACTTTCCTGACTAGCCAGCCACTTTTGGGATCACAGTTTTGGATGTAGACATCTTCGGTCTCCTTAAATACTGTTTTGAGCACCGGCATCCTTTCTTCGGATCTGGCCTTATTCTACACTTGAATACACAATGTATCACATTAACATTATGCACAGACAATAGAGTGACCTTAAAGTAAAACAAAATGATAGTACAACATGATATCATAGCCATATCTAGAATAAGCTATTGTTCTTTTCTGTGCTTGGGTTAGGCACATTTGTTTTAACAGCTTTTAACACTGTATCCCATTTACTATTCTTGTGCTCTAACTGCCTTTTCCTAAACTTGTGCTGAAATAAATCATTGCTGTCTTCATCCTCGGCCTCTGACACTATCTCCATCTTTTGGATAATCAATTTAATGAGGTCATGCTGCTTTTCCAACAGCGTCGATATATCTTTGAGCCTAAAAAAGAAAAAGAAAAAGATATGCATACAGCAAGCATTGTCATTTGGTGTCAAAGGAGATTTTAGCCATTAAAATTACAGATTTAAAAGACCTGACAGTCCTCAGCTTCACCCTTCTGCTAACAAAGAATATTATTAGGGATACATTTAATTTTTCAAGCTGTGGTACTTCTCTAGGTTTCAGGAAATAGGATTAAAGACCAAATTTCTGGTTTCTGAGAAAAGTAACTTGCTATATACTAAAGGTAAGAGCAACTTCACTTTCAAAGTAAAATGCTGAACAGTTCCACCAAAAGTTTTTCCTATTGACTGAAGTAAGCCGGCAAGAAAAAAGGGCCAGACTTACAATGGCAATTAAACATCCACAAACATATAGTGAACTTCACAACGAGTTTAACAGCATATGAGAGATACTGATGAGGCACTTACTGATCTCTTTTAAAGTGCCAGCCAAAGTGCAACTGATGCAAGTAGAGTTAACATCAATCAGTATCATGCATACAGAACACAATATCTGTTATCTTTTAAGCAACAATGAGGAAAATGGGTAATGTGTCTAGAAACTGCCTTCATAAAATTACCAAACAGGCTTTTTGAAAATCTATTTTTCAGAATGTCTAGACTTACAAAATTACAGCATGAAATATATACTGTGACTGAAAAGGTTCTCTGTGAAGAAGAGTTTGAGGCTTCTTTAGATGTAGTTGCCTTTTTTTTTTTCCCCACAAGAATTAAAATAGTGCAGCAATAGGCTAACATTAATACAAAGCAGAAAATATCCCACCCCAAATCAAACCAAAACCATACACTCTCAGCACTGATTGCCACTAGCTTCAGTAGGAACTGAACTCCATTTTGAATTCTGACAATCCATACTGGCAACATAGTAAAACAAAGTTTTCCGCTAGTAAGTATAACTTTCCATAATGACATTGCCACAAGTTATTCTATTCCAAATAATTTTATAATTTTATAAAATGATAGTTTTTTTCCATCTCTGTGGGGGGGGGCGGGGAAAGAGTATGTTCTATGCTGGTTCCTAATATATTGATGCAGCATGGGTTTGAAGAAAGACTTGTTAAATTTCATGGTTTGCCTACATCTGTAGGGTGTATTCTCACCCCTTCGGCTCTTGCTGAGACCTTGATGCAAAAAAATACTTAATCAGAATCTGTGCAGGGAGACAAAAATTTAGTAGGTTAAAGGAAAGGAGAAAGAAAAAATGTATAGAGAGAAGGAGCAGGGGAGAGTGAGACAGAGTGAGAAAGGTTTTCCTAGCTGTATGTTCACAGAAGGCTTTTCTGAAACCATTCTTACAGATATTTTGGTAAGATGAGTAAGAAAAGTACAGACAATTCCTTCCAAGGCTTTGGGAAACAGATGATTTGTTCAAAGGAGAACCAGGTCACCAATCCACTTTTGGGGAAACAATCTGAAGAAGATTTACCATCGGACCAGTGGAAAGCCAGTTACAGATTGTGTATATTTGGAAACCAATTGGAATTACACCAACTGCGAGTTCAAAATAACCCTTGAAAACCTCCACACACAAACCTCTAATTCTGAAATAAAAATGCATTTTCCCCATTACCTCAGTTTACTTTAATGAGCAAACAAGCCTGTCCTCTTTCTCTGCCACGGGATAAAAAATTTTTCTCTACCACACAAGTATTTTGAAGGTAAATACATTACAGAATATAAAATACTATGTTACCATACTGAAGGAGCTTACTTAAGGACACTAGATGCATTGATTTTTACTTTTTAGGTACAGTATGGAGCTTTAGAATACTTTTAAAAATAGGAATATATTTGTAATATTGCTTCTACTTATTTTTACAGCAGTAAAATAACATAATGAATACCTGTATTTCTGCTTCAGGACTTCCAGTTCTAATGTTGTATCAGTGCTCTGTGCATCTGTGGTAGAGTCCTCACACCCAAAGCAATACTGGAACACGCTCTAAACAAAACATGGAACCAAACTGAAATCAGATGTTATAGTTTTACAATAGATTAAAAATCCCAAATAAGTGAATGGTAACAGTGTTAAAGTTGAAGAGTTTCTGTTATGAAGTTATTTTTTTGTATATTAAACACTTGTTTTGCAAAATTTGTTTAATCAGAAAACTCAGTTTACCAGTAACAACTGAAATGAAAAGTAAACAAATAAAAGAAAAAACACCAAAAGGGAGTAATTCTATTTTCTGTCTGAATAACTTTTATAGGTTGTCTCACTTAGTGAAGTCACAGATCACTGAGAATTCAAACACTAACTATATCTGAATAAGTTAGGCTGCACTCAAACTGATTTATCATCTTCATTGAAGACAGTCAAGGTTTAATCACGATCCCACTGATGTCAGTTAATGATTTGAGTCTTATTAATGCAATGTTTCTAGCAATCTGTGTACAAAGTAAGTCGATCATACCACTTTTTAGTAAGAATTCTTTAGTCCAAGATTCACCACCTTACCATAAATCCACAGTATCTCGGCCTGTTGGGATATACAGTGATTGATTCCTGGTCCACCCGGCTTAAGAACCAAAACGGCAGCTTCTTCTCTAAGTTGGTGTGAAGATTAACCTAAATGTAGTTTTGCATTTAGAATAAGATACATTCTCTTAAGACACATTATCATGTGAAAATAACCATTTTGTCATTATATTAAATATACTATTACTAGATGTCATGTCTCAGAGGATATCTACACTGCAAACGATGGTATAATATTTGAACAGTCCAGCCCAGACACTAAAACCATCTAGCCATAGCAGCATTGAGTGTCTTAGCAGGATTAATTATTCCACATAGATACACACTCTTATAACCAAAATGGTTCCAGAACTGAGTTAGCTCTTGTGAAATGGCTTAAATAGCTCCTTAGTACACTGTGGGTTGCAGTATAGAATTACAGGGCAGAAATGTTCAAAAGACAGAATACCAATCATAGCCATGGGTTTCAAGACCAAATAATAATGGGAAAGAGAGTGATCCTTCTCTCTTTAATTGTGCTATATCCTTCTACTACATTATGACAGAGTCAGTATAAAGATGCCAGTGGAACACCTGTGAGAAAGGAGTTTTCCCTTGGGTAGAAACAAGCATGTTATATAGAGTGCCTTTTCAGGTGATGCTACCTTTGCAGTCGTTCTCAAATTGCTACAGAAGTACTGAGCATATGTATCTGAAAGAGCAGGACAAGCCTACTGCAGACATCCATAAGCCTGTCAAACACACAGAGGTTACATGCTTATGAAAGATCTCATAGCACTGCCCAAAGTTGCAAGACACTATCCTTCCTGAGCATTCTGTTGGCAAAGAACTAAACAGGTGAAAAGCATTAACTGCCATTGTATCTCTGCTTTAGTTATTTTTATCTCTAGCAAAAGAAATCTCTCTTGGGAGGAAATGTTACTCTAAAAGACAATTCTTCAAATACACTTGAACTAAGCAAGTACAATTTAAAGTTACGTCACTACCAGAAGTTATTTTTGAGCTCTTCCTGACCTTGTGTATTCTGTCCACGTGCAACCCTCTCCTTTATGCTCAGCCATTAGGTAGGCTCTGAAACTTTTTTAAAAAAGCAGAGCCATCAGGGAACATAGGCAAAGCCACTCCCTGCATCAGTTATATGAATGGTGGGTTCCTCTCACAATACAGACTTTGAGCAGAACTTCAAGGAAGCATGTGGACAGATGGTTCCTAAGAACATGTCAGTGAGAAGTAATCTTTATTCTTTATTTGACAGATGTATACTGTGTGTATTTCCACTTGTGAAAGTCAGGCTTGACACAGAGTTCACAAGGAAGAAAAGCTTTTGAAAACTCTATGCCAAATTTATAATTTCTTAAAATGAAAATTTTATGAAGTTGTGCTATTGTCCTAGCCCCAGTATGTAAGCTGTAAGGACTACATTTGCAAAAGCTACTTTGAAAATATCTCAGATGCATACAGTTTTTAAAAGCATATAGGTTACTAAACTCTCTTGATTTCAACAGAACTTCTGTTAGTGTCTTTATACATCTTAAGGTAACTAAAAACATATAGAAATGTGACATTAAGTTCCTTAATTATACCTGGTATTGCATAGTATCTCCTCAGTGCACAGACCAGCATGAGCCTTCAGTAGACTGCAATGTATTTGGCATCCTTTTGATTTCTGTGTCCTCAACCTTCTTTCCACTGCATCAACTCTCTCCTTAAAAGGCAACTCTCCAATTTCTAATGTTGCATTTACTTGTTTTGAGATTCTGTTGTTGGAATAACTCAGAATTCATTGAACTGACTGTTTAGAAGCTCCTTAAAATGCATTTGCTTATACATTTCCTTGACAGTGACTCACATGACTGAAAATGATACTCAGAATAGGATGCCCATGTTCACCAAGTTGCTTTACATAGATGCTAAAATGTTAGTTAGGGATGTTGATGATAAATCAGCTAATTATCTGACTGGTGATATCTACTTCCTATAGTTGGTGCTTCTATGGTATGTTACCTACCTGCATTGCAATCCTTTTGAGTGCAGCATATTTTTGTACTTCAGCTATGTCTCCAACAGCCAAACCAATCTGAAAATACCAAGAAAGATTTCATTATCTATTTTTTCATAGTCTGTGATTTCAACTGTATTTCTTATTTACATTTAAATCCAAAATTACTCTAAAGTTAAATTTATTTTGTTTCACTTGAAGTTGGAAACATTCCCCTTTTGTGCATATTTGGGAAATCCATATCAAGAAATGTAGTAAGCTTTTTAAATGCCAACTATCTGTCTACCAGTAAGGCACTAAAGAGCTACTTCGAAGATTTGTCATGAATAACATCTCTTCTTTTTGATCCTTCATTGCTGCTGTTATGTTAAAAAACTTGTTGACCTCTTGATTGTCTAGGATCAAGGTGGCAATAAATAACTTAAAAAAAGTCAGTCGCTCAGCTCATATAAAAACCTGATTTCCTAAAAAACCCCTGATGTTCAATGGAACACGGCTGAAGATATATTACATATTTTTCCTCTTTCTCACCATTACCAGGTTTTCCGATTCTTTTTGTTCAGGTCAGGCTCATTCGTTAGTTTTAACACCACTGTTGACTGCTGTTTTGTGTGCACTGAAGACCTGAGTTTTGGCTATTTTAAAAAAAAAAGTTAATTCTAGCTTATGATGCAGCAAGGGGTTGAACCATTAAGACTATGTATAACCTAGGAGGCACACATTTGTCAAGGTACTTCTTAAAACCATTGTTCACCAATTTTCTTTGTCAAGACCTCATAATAAAACATGGCAGCTCCACTTCAAATTCCATCACAATTACTACCTAAAGATATACAAGATAACTCTGCAAGGGTTAACTGTGGAAAAATACTCAGAACAGTAAACTGGAGGGAAAACGAGTCCAGGGAAAGGCAACTTTTTAATACATAGCTGAAAATATCAATTTATTACATAATGAATGGCTGTCACGAATCAGATCTAGAATAACTCTCTATGCTAAAACTGTGTATAAACCTGTGCTTAACCACTTTTGCATATTAATAAGTAGTTTACTTACTAGCAAGTTCATAAGAAGGATTGGAATAAGCAAGGTAAATATAATGAGAACTGTGTAACTCAGGAACGGATATGGCAATTCACTGCTTAGTAGTGGGTCAAGGAATGCATCATGGTAATTAATGTCTCCCAGCATCATTGCAAATGTCTTCATTACAGAAAGCAGAGGTGTGCTATATGTTTGCTGCAAAAAGAAGAAATACCAAAAGTCTAGAAAACACCCAAACTGATGACATTTTTAAATAACCTCTTGAGATTCTGTAGTCAAAAATAATATTTATAATGATAAAAAATAGCTATGCCATTCAACTAACCTGTGAACCCAAAAGGACAAAGAAACTCAGTCCAAAGGCCAATATTAGGAAAAAGAAAACGACAGCAATCCGAATCAAAGTCCTCAAAATTTCCCAGAACATCACGACATAGATGCCATAGTTTTCAAATCTGTGCAATAAGTAAACAGAAAAGATAAGTGAAATTAAATACTGAAGTTAGAGTCCCTTAGAGTTATTTATGTAAGGCAATAAGCAATCCTGATTTTCATGTGTGAAAAGAGACATTTGCCTCCCTCAGACGTTCTGAGATGGTATGAACTTGTACTTTCACATCCAAAAGAATGCAAGTGGTCTGATTTACAGCAAGCCTAAACTACACAATCTAATATTTTAATTTGCTAGAGCAGTAGTTCTTCAGGATATTATTTTTCATGAACAACTTTTACTCTTTCCATAGCCACAGACAGCACAATATTGTACAACTGCTGCACTTGAAATAACAACATTAGGAAATTATATCAAATTTTGCTGCTTTTTAAAGCAAATTAGCAACCTGAACAAAGGACAACTGGCACCATGATCCATCTAGCAGCCACATGCCTGATATAAAAATATTTTGCTTTTATGACACTACAAAGTATGGAAAACAAGCAAACAAAAAGAAACACTGCACAAAGAAGGGAAGTAGCACAATTTTAAGACAACTATGTTTCCAACAACAGTCTGTCATCTGGCAAGCTTCTCCTATTCTTGGCTTGAGCAAAAACTAGATATCAGAACATGAGTTGTCATAAAGCAGATTAAGCTACTTTTTCCCCCAAACCTGAACTTGGGAATTTATGTCCTCTGCCAGATTCAGGGATCAGATGACTCTTTTATGCTACAACAGTAGCAACTCAGAAAATCCCTCCACAGGATTTTCCCCCTGAAATATTATGTGCAAGGCTGAAAAGATCAAGCCGGAAGTAAAGCAAACCTGATCTATTTATTAGGCATTTATTAGGCAAAATTCCATTGCAGTCAATGGAGCCACAGGTTGCTTTGAGAAGAGATGGCCTGAATGAGTTAGAAAAATGATGAGTAGGGTTCTACCGCTACACAAATGAAAAATATGCAGGCCAGGGAAGCATTTCATCTAGCAGAAGAAGGAAGGTTGGGCAATCATGAATTTATTTTCTATTGTTTAGGTTCAACCCCATTTTGCCCACATCACACAGCAGAGCGGACATGCCCGTTCATTAGTCATTTAAGATCAGACACATGTAGGACAGTTTGCTAGCAGAGGCCGCACCATAAAGATCCTCTCTGACATTAACTCTGTTTACAAACCTTGTCCTTAAACATCCCAACTACAGTAAAATGATCCTGAAATTAATCAGCAAATGCTGTGTTTGTCTGTCTGCCAGGCCTCATGGGGGTGATTAATGCATTTGTACAATAAGAATCAGGAGAGCGTATATGAAGTGTTATCACATACTGTCATCCTTATTTTCCGAACAGCTCCAAATCAACACTTTTTTGCTGATCAGCTACACCTCACCTTTGTGCAAGGCAGTCCTGCTCAGGCACAAACATGTTTAATTTAATAGTCTTAAGCAGTACACCCACAATATTTTTCCCTCTGCCCAGTTCTCTGCCGTCCGTTACTCCTGGACACTATTGGATCAGTGACAGCATTAAGATCATTAATGGCAATAAATAGACCTAATGTCAACTAAAGAAATAATTTCATCCATTATAATTCTTTTACAGGACACTATAGTGTAGAAAAGTGGGGTGTGCCATTTACTCTGTAAAATGATAAAAGAATTTACTTTCTCCCAGGTATTACTTATAAAAACAGACTTTCATTTTTTAATTCATATCCTTTTTTTTTTTTTTAAGTGGAAGTCTATACAATGTAATGAAATATGTTTTTGAAAAGGCATATGTGGCGGCTTTGCTTACTTAACAATAAAACCAATCTTGTTATTTCTTTAGTTGCCATAACATATGCTGTGATTCTCTACATAAAAAACACTGAAAACTACTTTAGTGTTCATTAGGTTAAAAAACTCCTATGGTCCTAATCTGGAAACCTATATAGCTTGAAAAAAAAAAATAAAATAGGGCTATCACACTTGATCAGTCATGGTCTAGAATATATAAAATATCTGAAAATATTAAAAGTATTTTATTGTAAAGCATGTAAATAACTTTTACCGTTGAAGGTAAAGCAAGAAGTTCATCCAAGACAAGTATACAGCAATTGCTCCACATTCCCACTGCAAATGAGCTGGTGTATTAATAAATAAAGAAGACACAAAAATTATGCTTGTAGTATAAATTGTCCAGTCCAGTAGATTGGAGTAATCCAACAAATATTTCAATTTCTAGGATTTAAGAGAGACAGATACATGTTTACAAGTCATACATCATTAAAGGACTAAATTCAATACACTACTTAAACCCTCTTTTCACTTTTAATCTTATATAAATTGGTATTTCCCTTTTAATTTGGGAAAAAACAGCTTTATTTCAATATCACACAAACTGCTATGCAAGCACACTGATTTATGTTATTTCTGTGTGTATTTACCTGCTGAATGAGCTGAAATATTTCTTTGCAGATTCCCAGTAAACTCATAATTAAAACTAAACACATACACACCCTTGTGAAGTATGAGTTCTGCAACAAAAATCAGAGCACAAAACAAATTAGAAGTTATTAAATGAACATTTATTTCTGTTCTACCTGCTACATATACATTATATTGCCACGTTAAAAAACTGTTAGTATGCTTGAGATACTTATTACTATCTAAATTCTGTTTTACTGATATGTATTGTGAAATCCATCTCACGTATCTTGCGTTTAAGTAACTCAAACCAAGTATGAAAGTTTGAGCATTCCCAAGACAAATAGTTGCTGTGCAGCTTCGCTATTACTACTATTGAAGTTTGGGAACTGGAAGTGCAGTATTTACGCCACATCTTCAGTATGTTTTGCCACTGGATAACCGTAAAGACAAATTCTGTTGTCCATACCTTCACTATCATATTGCAGTGTCCAGAACAGCAATAGAAGTCTTTGGATAAAACCCTTATGTGGCTGCTCCCTGTGATGTCTCCCTTATAACCAGTATAGGCGAAGACAACTTTGTTGTGAAAAGCCTTCTACTGGCATAGATAACAATAATGAATTTCATCTTTCAACTTGGAGAGATAATTCCTCACTTGAGGGGTTCATTAACTCATAGGCAGACTGTAACTTCATGGCACTCAGTTTTCAGAGAGTCCCTTTTCAGTGACATCCCTCTTTAACCTGGGTTAAGAGTATAGCACCATATTCTGTAAGACTGTGCTCCCTACAGAGCTGGCATTCCCTGCTCCATTCCCATTGCTGGGTCATTAGGACACTGTCTCCTTCAGTGCATGACATTTCATGTATACCGCTGTTGCTGTAGTCTCTCAGGCAGCACCTTCCCAGCTCCTGTTCACTGCACTGCTGCTCCACCAGCTGGTACCATTCCTCGTTGAAGGACAGGACTCCCCCTTCCACCTATGTTTCTTCCACCCAGCCTCTTACGACTCAAAGACCTGGGTCAGTCTAAGTCATTCCTCTGCCTGCTCTTGTCATTCTCTTGTCTTCCACCAGGGAGATTTGTTAGAGGAGCATGATTTCTTCTGGTTCTGCTAGGTCTGGCTTCTGAATCTTTGAGAATCCCGCACGTACAGGGCTGGGCTGGGCATGTGATTGTCCACACTTTTTCATATATCAGGATATTCTCATGAACCTTTTATATTCCTTGAGTTTATTATATTTCATACTTCTACTAGCATATAATTTTTGAGTTCCTATTGCAGTTTTGTGTCTTTTCTCTCCCCAAAGATCTGTAAAATATTTTCTTGCCTCTTTTTTTTTCCTTTTGCCAAATCCTTGATTGTAGTGATAAAACCATTTCTCTGAAATGGATCATTTGAAAAATTCACCACACAACAAAAACTTGTCTCCATTACCTCCAGTATGTTACTGTTTCAGGGCTAATGACACAGGTGTCTCTTCTCAGAATATATGACTTCATGTCACGGAGACAGAGCTCTGTGAGGCTCCTGCCCTTCACATGGACACAGGAGTGTAACACTACGTGTGAGTTGTACTCACAGGTTCAATAAACAGCAGAACTTGCAGTTACTTCTCTGGAAGTTTAGTACAATGTTCAGCTTAAGGACAACACAGCCTTCTTAAAGGACAGACTACTGCTTACTTTTAACTGCAGGAAGGAAACACTTACAAAAAGGACATCAACCAGTTGCACGAATGTCTTTCTTTTCTAAAGCCTCATTCTCCTGTAGCGGTGGACCTGGCAAGTCTAACTTCTTCGGTTCACTATGGTGTCCTAATTATTCCAGTTCCAGCTTCTGAAAAAAAGTTTTAGCTTTGTCTCTTAACAACCCCAAAGTATCTATGGAGGACAGGCTTATCCTGAGGCAGGGTCATCCTTGCTTACTTTCCCTATGGCCCCACCTAAAGCATCATTTCCATCCAATGCATATTGTGAATGAAATCGATATTCATAAATTACTAGAGTAGCCCCATGCCTCTCAGCTGTGACTGAGACAAATATTCAAAAGTCAATATGGTGAATACGTACTTTGCTACCTAATCAAGTTTTTCATTTTGAGATATCATAATTCCAAAATGGGGGTATATCATTCACGTCTTAGAACAACACAATTTTTTCTATTTTTTTTCTTTTAAGTTTATTAACAGGGATTATAGGAAACATCCGATACATGTAAAAACCTTTCACAGAATTTTCCATCCACATATGACTGAACTCTGCTGTTACGTTTTTCACTACTGTTGTACATGCGGTACCTATATACAGACTGGCAAAAGTTGTTCTGTCTTAGCCTCGTAGTTTATGAGCCTAGTGATGAAATACTGGGCCTGCAAGGGAAAGTAATACATAATATGGGCAAAGGAAGATGTATTTCAATACCCAAAAGCACTTTAGTATTGACTACTCTCTCTACGTCAAATTTTAAATGTGTAATATCCAGTTATTTTGGTTGAAAATTCAAAGGACATATAAAGTTAAAAAATCCACTGTTATCTGTCTTTTCATAACTAAATACACATTAATCTTTTCTTCTTCATCAATAAAGAAATATTCACTTCAGGGAAGAAACTGAAGTAATGAGGTAGCAGATGTTAAGATTTTCAGAAAAGATTAAAAATAAGAAATGAGAACTGAAAATTATGCACAGAAGTTGCTGTTGAATGTTTAAAAATATACAATTCCATTTTATTCTTTGGAGTTGCTAAATCATAAATAATTCTGGAAATTGTTTAAATAATCATACCTTTTTGCTATAAAGATCCTAAACATATTCTAACTATTAAGAAAACTCAGTACCTCATATTCTAATGGTCTTGCTTCATAGACCTCTGTTCCATTCAGAGGTTTTCCTGGCTGTATGTGAGTAACCAGAAGAGTCAGTGGGATGAGACCGAGAGAATATATGCCTAAATTCATCAGGTGTGCTCGAAACCCATAGGCCATCCTTGAAAGTAAGAATGTTAAAGTTACAACACTTTACAAATTTAGAAGAGCATGCATTCAAATGTAATGGCCAACATTGTTTTCAAGATGAGGAAATAAACATTTCTTAAAACGTCCTTTTGTGATGAATGTGTTCATTGAGCTTTATGTGGACAGAAGTGTATTGGCCATTCATCTTGACATGCAAAATTACATTTTATGTATGTTAAAATACACCTACCATTTCATAAGCAAATATTCTTTACACACGGGATGACTGAGTAGCTCCATGCGATTGTGGCGTACCATGGCCTATGAAACAAGAAAGCAGAAGGATCAAACTTATCTAGCTAAGTTAAGTGCTTACAAAACTGTCTAGGCTACCTTCTTTACTTGAATATTAGCCTAATTAAAAGTAAAATGATGGTAAAATATTGCAAAGTTCTTTTGTTTATGCGCTCTGGCCCAAACCTATTACTATCTTGTCTTATCTGCCTACTGACGCATCCAGCTTCTCTCCTGCTGCTCTGTTAGTCTATTTCAAGCTTTAAAAAATTGTACAGACTACTGCCAACTACACCTGCGAGATGACCAAGCTTTTCTAGCTACATTTAATGAGAAGATACTTCTTTATTCATTATTATACAGTATACCAAGTCTAATTGCCAACGGAAAGCCCAAAAAGTAATCAAATTAATCCAGAAAGTTTGTTCTGTAAACATTTTCTGACAAAAAAATGAGAGACCAGACTAGCAATGTGAAAGAACTGCTTAATTTGTTTCAGGCACAGAAAGTATTTTGTAATTAACGTAAGTACGAAAAAAATAAGTTTTGTCAGATTTCTCAATGCCTTTCATTCCAGTGCATGGTCACTGCAATGACTGGAGTATGGTTTTCTTTGATTTATTACCTGCACGTACAGCATGTTCTCTTGAAACATTCACAGTTGTTTAAATGAACCAAGAATTTTTATCTAAACCTAAAAGAAATGTTATTTATTACTTTGGCCCATACTTCATTCCAATATACTTTAAATATACAGACATATCAGCTTTGGAGAAGAAATATTATGACGACAAATTCAAACCTCTTGATTTTATCTAAAGCAAGACAGCATGGAATGATGTCAGAGTAAAATAAAGAACTTACATTTAAAGTGGTAAGTGGTTCATAGAAAATGTCTTCACCATCCTTTAGTTTCTTGTTAAGTGTCAGGGGACACTGAAGGTATCTGAAGTTATATTCAATCTGAATAATTAACAAATAATAATAATAAACATAATAAAGGTGATTAAACTGATAATGTAAGACTGAAATGATGTGCTTAATTTAAAAAAGGTTATCCTTTAGAGGAAAAAAGCCATATTGTGTAAAAGTAATTAGCTACTGATTGTTAGTTACTCTGCCAATGACCGCATGGCATCAAGACACACATCTGTGACTAAGATGATTAAACAAACAGCCATTTTGAATTGTAAAATAAAAAGTACACATTTCTTCTTAAAATATTACAGTTTAAAAAGGTCATTCTCAAAACTGTAATTTGCTTTAATGTTGACCTTGAAGAAAAGCTTGTATTTAGAAGTTACATGTCTTTGATGACAAAACCTAAAAAAAATGTATAGTAGCAAAAAATCTGCAACTTTCTGTTAATGATGTAGACACAATCCAATGTAAAAATTGTTAAGGTGGTTTTCAATATGGTTTCAAAGGTAACATAACCGTCGACACTCATGCCTCCTTAGCACTGTGAAAGCAATCTGTTGCTGAAGATTCTGGACAAGAATTTACAAAAAAGAAATACGTTGGACTGTGAACTATTGGTGACAATCGTACTACTTATGATAGGCATGATTTTGATATCCATAAGTAGATACTATGTCTTCTATCACTGTTATTTTGAAATATCCATAACCTCTGATACCCAGCTGGATTGTGAGAATCAGCACAGCATAAAGTCTATAGATTGCTCAAGTTAATGTTATACTTATTAAAATGCATAAGCATGAAGATTACAGAAACTGAACTTCAAAGCCGTTTACAGCCCAAAGAATTAAATAAGATCAGTGATCAGTCACCTGTGTTTTCTGTTAAGATCTGATGTTCATCTACAAGTATAGCTTATCCATATGAACTGGACATATACATGAAAGTATACATATTGCATAATTCCCAAACTTTCAAGTAAAAAATGTGTTCACTTCAGCATCACAGATACAATAAAGAGAATTATATCAGTGGCTTTGCTGAGAAAAAAAAAAATCCTAATAGTTGAAGACTTCTAGTATCTGATGATTTTAAAAGTCAACCTAATACTGAGGAGTTTTTTGCCAAATATATATTAAAAGCACAGATTCAAATACAGTTACAGGTGATTTACTACTGAATTATTAATAAATCAAGGTAAAATATTGGCTGATTTCAATTTACCAACTATAGAACTATAATTGCAACTATAGAAAATATCTGAGAGGTATTAGAATTTAGTCCAGTATTAGTCGCTAAAAGCCAAGCTGATGATTTTCTAACTTAATTATTATCCAAATAATGTACCACTGCTAACATATGGCCAGGTGCATTATGACATATAACATCCTAAGACTGTAAAATGTACTGTCTTCATACATTTTTTCATCCACTTACATAGAAGTCTCGACTTGTCTTTTCCTCTGAAGACTCAATTATGCAGTTGTCCAAAACCAGCTTTGCAGATGAATAGAAAAGTGAATTAAGGTGATACAGATAACATTCATCAGAAAGAATATGATATTTGTACCTAAAGAAAACCACCTTCAAATACAGCAGTCATCTAACAGAAGTGATGATTCAGTCAGACTTTGCGGTGTAGGTTTTGAAGACATAAAACTCCAGAGTTCACATGTAGGACTTAAATAATGAAGCTATGCAGTTTACAAGGCTACAAGCTAGTTTACAACTATAAAACAAGAAATGTTTATGAATATATACATGCCAAGTTCTTTTAATAAAAAGCATTTCTGTAGCGACATTTAACAGCTCAGAAGGTGAAAATACCTCAAATGGTTTTGAACCCAGTTATCCTCTGTCATCACTTTTATACTTCTTTTTATACTACTTTTATACTCTCATAACTCCATTGACCTCAGGAAGTTAAGAACTTTTTCTAATAGTAAAGAAGCTAAACTGGCCAAACTGAAACTATCATTAAAATACAATTAAATCAATTTGTGAATGTATGTTGTTTCTATTTAATAATAATACGTATGGAGGACAGTATAATAATACGTACGTGAAGACAGTATTAGAAAAACAATGGCAAATGATGCAATGTAACTAAGGGGGTTTTTGTACAGTCATTTCTTTAATACGTGCAAAAAACTTACTTTAAATGAATCGGGAAGATACTCAACCATTTCCAGCAAAGGACACTTATTGGCACTAGAATAGTGAGAGAATGTCACAACAGCTTCTTCCCATCTGCAAAAATGAGTTGAGATAATGGAAAATGATTTAGTTGCTTCTTTTTTAAATTAACTACTTTTACATTATTTGATTTTTATTTAAGATATTATCTTGCAAACCACAATATGTAACAAGTTTACATACCATCAATTGGAAAATCAGCTGTTTGGGGAGTAATTGAGCAACATTCTGGATGCTTCTCTAAGAATGATTCATGTTTAATTCTGTCATCAGTTAAAGAGAAATGTTTCAACTATGCTAAGACTGAAAAAATATGCAACTTGAACTAAAGCTGGAATCTTGGGTTATAAGATTAGGTGAGTAATAATAAATACAGTAAAGTACTGTCAGTGTTCCTGCAACTCTTACCAAGAGATGTGATCATTAGGCAATGGTGCAACACTTCCGTTCCTGAAGTGGGGCTTTACTATATTGTAGTATAAATATTCCAAACTGCAGTTGAACTGTCACATTTTTAAATATTTGCAATACTTAAAACAATAATTTTAAATTAAACCTCTTGAATGGTATCAACTGTACTCCCATTTCGATTAAAATTCTATAGGTATTGAAGCGTTATGTGAAAGGCCAAAATTATGTATGTAAGAAGAGGGAAGACATGGGAAGGATTACTTATTTCTAATGGCTTCTACGTGTGTTTTTTTAAAAGAATCTCAACACTCAGTCTAATATGGAAAACAACGTGCCATGTACCTGATGTCCATTACAATTATGCCACTTTTTATTTGCTCTCACTAAAACAATATAATCTCTGGAATTTTAAAATATGTATTCAGTTTTACTTATTAAACTACAGGCTTTCAGAACTTCATCTCAGTTAAAAAAGAACACAACGCAAAATAAATTCAAAAAGCATTTTCTGTGTACCTTACCTTTTGTGCAAAATGACAGCAGACACTACATCTTTTCTCCTATTGTGTATTGCTTCATGGAAAAAAGAAGCTACTGCTTTGTTGAACAGAATTTTCGCACCATAGTCAAGAAGTAACCTTACTGCTTTTGCATGTCCTTCTCTTGCAGCCAGGTGCAAAGCTGTGTTCTGTGCAGAAAAGTAGTAGAGCAATGCATCCATGAGAATAATTAAAACAAAAAAAGACTACCTATTTCAGACCTTTCCCACACTGAAAAGCCACATGCTATTCTCAGTTGCAAGTCCTGAATACTTTTACTAGCGACACTAAAAAATAGAATATTGTCACAGAGATTCTGTTAGAGATTATAGACAAGTTCTTTATTATGTGTCTACAACTACAGCGGTGCTAAATCTGAAGAGGAAACTCAGCTGTAGGTAAGAAAGGCCAATTCATTACTATCTTTTAGTTTTGTAACTAACAGACTGCAAGTCATAAATAGGCAAAAATTATGGTCTCTATACAGAACTCCTGCATTTCATAATCAGGAAGAGAAGGATCCAATTATGTCCAGATGTGCTCGTACAAGCAAATCTGCAAGAAAATCTGCAGGCACAGTTCTATAAGAGGAACATTCTTTTCTTTGGTATTTCCACAAAAGTAAGATAACGAGTGGTTTAGGAATCAAGTCACACTGAAACTGATTTCTGAAAGCCATCCCATTCTGAAGGAAACTGAGAACTAAGGATTGGCTTCTCATTGATTTCCAGGCAAGACCTGTTCCTAATTCAATAGTTCTAAATGTTTTCAACACCAGTTCTCAGAGAAATTAGCAATACCTTCTGTGTTGAAACTGATTAGTTCTTTAAAATGACCACCCTACGTTTTCTGATGGGGAACTGTTAGGCAGGTTCTTACAAGAGGTCTCCAATCCAGGAAATGGATTCTGTCTTAACCCAACAGATACCACACTTGTCCAGACTTCAGACAAGATAGGAGGTGTATCTGTTGGACATTGCTGTACAGGACAGCTGGATTTCAAACAATATATTAATGAGCTATAGTCGATATTGGATTTTTTTTTTAATCTGTATAAGCTCCTTAGATTTAAATTACCAATGTTTGTACTACATTGTTAAAATTCTTTTGCATTGTAAAGGGGCAAGAGGGACATGTCTAACATGCTGAGCATTTTATGCTTTCTGTTAGGCTATTTGCATTTTTTTTGTCTGCCACTTACAAGAATTGGATAACAATTTCAGTAATCGTGTATTAATCTCAGCAATAAACTTTGACAGTGGTGAAATATAAAGACTTTAAATCTGGCACAGGAAATGAAATATTACACATGCAATGCACAGTGGAAAACTACTAATAGCATACCACCGACATTTGGTCTAGAAGTAATAGCGGACAAGAATCAAATAATGCTAAATGAATACATACCCCTTCTTCATCCACTCTGTCTGTACACTTCACATTAGTATCCAAAATGATCTGCATTGTGCGAGTGTATCCTCCGAAGGCAGCATGGTGCAGGGCTGTCCAGCCTTTGTAATCACTTACATGTAGCAGTATAAAATTGGTAATTAAAAATGCAAAACTTTTTATAATTTTAAAGTAAATGTAAATTCCTCCTCCTTTGACTCAAACCTCTTTCCTTTGGCATGGCTACTGCAGAGATGTCCATGCCTTCTGTCAACTAATACATGATTATCAATGCATCATTCAGAAGTAAAAGTTTCAACTCAATAATAGTTTTTTGGTCTCCTGCGCTCTTTTCTTCTCTCTATTTCTGTATATATTTGGATTGTGCCCATTTTCTTATGTCCCTTGAAAACAGCACAAACGCTTGCAACATTCTGTTGCTAATACTTGGCAACAGATGTGGCATAGATCATGGCCATATTACAGAATTTTGCATTTAAAGATAGTGAATATACGAAACATTATAAGCACACAAATCTATTCCTATAAATATTACTTCATCTTAGTATAACGAAACTTATTAAGCCTTTATCATATAGAACCTTCCAGAACATTTATTTTAAAAATGCCAGATTTAAGTCTAAGTTAAGCCTAAATATATACACACATACATGTGTACACATAAATATACATACATATATATACTTTTTTAATATATATATATAATCATCTCTATCCTTGCTAGGTGTGATAGTCCAGTCCAGCTAAGGACACTGGGAATAAAGGGTCCATTTAGTTGGTCCTCCACAGTCACAGATGACGAACATCCAACAGGTCTGTCTGTTTGCTAAAGGATCTCCTCAGAACGCTTAAGCCTCTAGCTCCAAGGTGTAGCTACAGTGGACTTGGAAGCATAGGACCTGAAAATTAAAGCTCTAGACTGTACCTGGGAAACAGGACTCTCAATTTTTGGTAGCTTTGTCTCCCGGCTTTACAGGTATGAACCTGGAAGCTTTTGTGAAGCTGACAATGATCTGAGGATCTTTGACCTGAAATCAGGACTTAAGAGTGCAAGACAAGTTGCCTGGGAACAACCAATCCTAAGAACCTCTACTTAAGCCTGTAAGTGAAGCTGACGTGACTATAGTATTTCCAAAACAATATTTTTTCCATCAAAATGTTCAATACTGTTCTCTCAGTTGGATTTAGAGAAACCTCAGTTTCCCCAGCACTAGAAGCCTTGGTTTACAGGTAGCCATGATTCTATGTGTCAGGCTGAAGCAAGGCACAAACAGCTTAGCTTTACAAATATTTTATAAATATGCTTATATTTTATATTTATATTTTTATATATTCATATATTAAATATTTCCATACATTGTGTTTGTATTTATATTGTATTAACTTCTCAGCAGATGGACGTGAAATGTAGGGTGATCTTCTTTGCTTTAACGAATGGAAAGCGGTATACTTACCAGAGAAAAAGGGCCCCTCTCTTCAGAAGAAACTGAACTACCTTCTCATGACCATTCTGGGCTGCCAAATGAAGGGGAGTCATTCCCTTCTTATCACCTTCATTCAAAAGTCTTGTGTCTTTCATATCTCTTATAAGTCGTTGACATGTATTGATGCGCCCATAGCTTTGGAAAATAAGCACAAAATAGATGTCAAAAAAATATAGACTGAAAAAACGGCATTGATTCCATTGCCTAGACTGCACTACTAACCTGGCAGCAAAGTGTAACGGTGACTTCTTGTCCCTGCTCTTAGAGTAGATGGAAACGTTGAGGCTGAGTAAATTATTTACAGAGAGGGCCACACCTTGTCTGCATGCATAATGCAATGGAGTGCATCCTTCATTATCTTCATCCACTACAAGATTTTTAATATGCTCCATCTGTCACCCCCCCAGGAAACCCAAAAGCACAGAATTAAATTTATATCACTAATGCTCCACAGCTTCTAATAGCTTCTAACAGTATCATTCATACTTTAAAGCAGTATCTAAAAATAAGAAACAAACTAGGAGAAGTGAATGTAGCAACAATGAGCGTTTAATGTCTGCTGATTTGTGGGTCACCATTGTTTCAAACAACTACTCTGTGAAGAACACAGCACTTTGCCACTCTGCACCCTTACTGCAATCCATCCACAGTACAAGCACCATACAGGAGATTCTTCTTTGCTGCCAGTCAACCATAATACTCATTGCTGTCAGTAGAAGGCTTGTACAGAATGTCAGGGCAGTCTATAGTCTGTATTCAGTAGCAAAACCTCTGGCTGTTGAGAACCACCACTTCACTGGTTTACAGGGTAATTTTATTTCCCCAACTTTTCTTTCTCATCTTCATTTCCCTGTTTTTCCTCCATACCGTGTCTAACATGCTCCTATGTATAGCCTTTCCTAAAGCAACTAAGTATCTCCTCCCCCAGTCTGCTCCACTCCTTGGTCTGAATAATTAGAAAGTCAATGCAGACAACCGAGAGTTGTCACCCTGGCTTAAAACTGATTCTCTACATCTGCTGAAAAGCAAGGTTAAATCCATTCTGCATTACTAACCAAAGTTGTTTACAGATTTCAGCAGATGTTGTAAGATCAGTTATACTTGATTCATATTTAAAAGGTTGTTTCTGGAGCTCTGGAGGCTAGCAAATTTAACTCTCTCAAGTGAGCTTGGGCTCTAGCAATGTTAGTGCTTCATCTCAGCATAGCCAAATACAAATACATGTTTGAAATCCTTTTTAAAACTAAATCCAAGACTTTGTTACTGCCCAGTCCACAGAAAGCTCCTGCAGAATATGCTGTAAGCTATTTAAGTCCTAGAACTTGACTGAATATGAGCACGTCCCCTAGCTTTACTGCATGCAAGCTGGGAAAACAGAAGTGAAAAGTTCTATATTTTATTGCCTACCTCTTGAGCTATTCAATCCCCCAACAGCAAAATAATTTATGGGATTATGTTATTCCTTTGCCTGGCAATAAGAAAACTGTATTATTGGCTTTGAAATGTTTTCATGAGAGATATGTACCTCTTCAAACTATTTTCTGTGACACTGGGCAACTTAAGTACCACCACAAACTTTTACAAACATTCCAAAATAAAGTGGTAGTTGCTTTTTTCTTTACATTGTCTAGTGAGAGTCACAGAAAGACATGAATTGATGCTTACTGTACCTGCAGAAATTTCTCATTCAGATGCTGTAATCCTCCAGGCTGCAATACCGTCAAATGCAAGAAATTCCGACCAAGATGATCTTTTAATGATACATTTGCTCCTAGACAAATATGGAAATAGATACCAGCAACTTCAAAACTGCTGGCTCCTGGCACTAACTGATGATGTTTAAGACAAAGGAACAAATGTTGAACAAATGTCTTTATAAATCTAAAAAATAACAAATATTATTCCAAGTCAACATTATAACATATAATTTTACATACAAAAGCCCTACTGATGCTCAGATTTCATCGTTCTCTCATTTGTGTATGCATTTTGCATTTCATTGCAGCACTAAGATTTATGTGGGGCCCTTATATTCAGAGATACTAAGCACTCACAAATAAAGAGGTAATTTAAAAATGCAGATGATCACCTCTTCTAGTCTTATAAAGTTGTAATCTTGTTACAGCTTCAAAACTTATTAAAGGCCTTATTAACTAAATCAGTTATGCTACAATTAACAAGAGAAAATATAGTAACAATAACTAACTTGCACCAGAAGTGTAGCAAATGAAAGATATAGCTCAAACATTTTTGAGGTGGCTGCGATTATATAAAATCACGGATAATGCTTGAGATATGGACTTTAACATTTAAAGATTGATTGCTGGTACAAAACTTGACTCTGTATAAGTGGTGCCTTTATTTCACAGTTCTGTTTACTTTGTGAACTGCTAAGGAATGCAGGGATGGAGTGCCAAGGCCACCTCTACCTTGAGAAGCATGACACATGGCATACACATTTTTCTACGGCCTGTTCACTCCATATTGAAAAGGGTGAAATCATCCCACTAATTCTTCCTTTATCTCAGGGGATACCAGCACTGTGCAGCTGTTTAGCTCAGCTGCTCCTGGAGTGTATTCTGAAGTACTGAACTGAAACTGAGAAGAAAGTTAGACACAGAATTCTAACATGTATGAACCCTGCTCAAAGGAAGTATATAATATGTGTATATTCCTTTTTACCTTTTGAGAGCAGTAAATTCACAATTTTCCACGACGCACAGGATGTGGCCAACAGAAGCGGGGATCGACCTTCTATGTCAACACTATCAATATTAGCCCCCTGCAATAAAGAATTTTGAGTTTATCATGAATAGTGAATAAACGAAATTTTAAAATGGTGCTGTCCTTTATAAGCATGGCAGAATTACAGGCATTCTTAGTAACTCCAGATAAGTAAATTCAATAAATACATTACAACTCTATATAAAACTACTATGTTTTCAAGCTATCAGCCACAGCCCAGTCATCTTTATATATAAATTTAGATGCCTAAATAATAGTGGCCTACCTCTATACTGGGCTCACGACTCATTATTTTTTGTTAGGATACCTTTCCATGCATTTAGATACTCAAAATTTATAATTCTAACTTACTTATAATTCTAAAATACTGGGATTGAAGCTCTGGAAAAATACAAAAAATTGCAACCCTTTCAAATGATGTCTTACTTATCGAACAATTACCACAACAAGACCCTTCTGAACTGTTCAAGAAGTAATGCATCCAGAGATTAGTATAGTTTGGTCTGTATAGTTTGGTCTATTTTCATTTTCTATTCTTCCTCATAAACTATATAAGCCAAGTCAATTTTGACTCCAATTTAGCTGTATCAACAGCGGACACATGTTTATTCTCCAGACTCAAGGCTTTTGATACAACCCTTTCTCCTTAGGGGAAGCAAAAGGACTGGAATGAGATACTCTGGCAAAAGCCCAGTTTTGCTGTTTTGTCTAAATTTGCACAAGATGCATATTGCCAGGACAGTATGGTCACTGTGGTCACTATGATCATATCAGCAGAATACTATTAGCATAAACATATCTATCTAAAAAATCCCACCAACAAGGGAGCATGAAGATACAAGTAAATGAACCAAGGAGATGTATGTATATTTTATGATGTTTTAGATATATTTTTTCTAGATATTGAGTTGCAAGTCAAATCAGATGAGTTGAACAAAGTACACAAAAAAATCTATTTTATTTTAGATCATATCCAAAGATCACTGAAAAAAAAAAATCAATGCAAGTTTTTCCATTAACTTGAATCATCTTTGGGTCCAATCCTAACTCAAGAGAGAATTAAATGTAATCATGAGCAATATTTACTTTCTAGGATGGTAAAACCTGCAATGTAGTAATAAGAAACATTTAATAAATGTACAATGATTACTTTACCACAGAGAACAGGAAGTTTCCAATTTATGTTGATGAAATGTTTGAGAGTAACACATGCAGGACTCTTTCCCCGGTTACCTTTCTACGGGGTCAGACCACCTCTTAAAAATGTTCTTACTCATCAAAGAAATAGACCTTTTTTATCCAAGTGGTTCATTCATTTCAATGAATACAGGGAAGCAATTTCCAGTTAATAACACAATCTTTAATCACCTTCCATCCAGCTATCTTCATTGTTCAGCCTTCAGCAGCGGAAGGCTGAATTCAGCAGAATTCAGCAGCGTTCATCATTATTTAACCACAATAAGGAGTAACATATATTGGCACATATATTTACCACATTTACAATACAGCTGAATTAAGAGTTTGAAAATTAACTTTCTGAACTCCTTTTGCTTTTGCATTTATACATTAGTATCTGTGAATTAAACATACACTAAGATAAAATAAATATTATGCAAATTTTGTAAATATCAATTAGTATTTAATATTTCATTTTCTTTTAGTGAAGACGAAAGAAACAAAAGGGGTAGAAGGAAGTTCAAAAAAAGAAGCAAGAAAATATGTAAATTTACTGCTTATTTACTTCAAATAAGTACATTTCAATACAATTAATGAAGTAAACTCAGGAAGCACCAGTCCCCTCAGTGATAAATTTTCTAGTATGCAAGGAAAAAAACCAGGGAAATTGCTAAGACACTAGCTAAATCATGAGAACTTTCTGATTTTCATGTCTTTATTCTTCTTTATAGTTGTGTACATAACTTGTAAATACAATCACACCATCTGCATGCACAGAGGAGATACTCTGCACCTAATTGTCAAATGTGATAATAGCTACTTTGCCATTATTGTTAAAGTCATTGTGCTTAAAATGCTTAATTTGCAAACCAATTTGTAGGTAGCAATTCTTTAAAACTAAAAAGTTTGGGAATAGTGATCTAGGTTTCGGTGTTTTGCCTTTATTTAATGCTTTAGTTAGCCTTAAGTTATGTCAAAGCGTAGCTGTACATCTCACTGAAAGAAGAGCATGTACTCATTGCCACGTTATGTTGAGGCCAAATGCAAAATAATGAAAAGCTCTGCAAGAAGTATCTGTAGAGTTTGATTCTCTGATTTTTGGCAGCACATCAACCTACGACTTACAAAAAAAATCGGTGTAATTCAAATGTAAAGAGCATACATTATGTGCCTGGACAATTCTGTTTAGCATAGCTGATCTTATTTTTTCTGTCCAGAAAAGCCAGATGTAATACTGTTCCTGTTTAAAATGGCTTTTATTTTCAGACACAAAAAGTACCAAAAATAAGATAAAGGAAGTAATCATTGTAAGTTAATGTGCATGAAATGTGGATATTTAATGCATAAAATAAATTAATTTTGTTCTTTCTTAAAACCAGAAAGCCATCCTGAACTGGAATTTACTATTTCTTTTGAGCAGTAACATTACTCCACCTTTTCTTTTTTGCTCTCATGTACACTACAGCATAGGCCGTACCTAGAGATCTTGCCAGGAGTCCAAGAGAGCAGGCAGCACAGGTTGTATGTGCCGCATCCCACTAATGCCAACTAGCATATTTTGATCCATTCCCAGACAGGGCAAATTAAGAGAGACTTAAAACTTCGAAACTGACATACTTTTATATGGAAAGCCAAACAAACCCTCAGCATAGATTCTATTAAAGAGGCCAAAATAGTCAAAATGACACTCAAGGAACAAAAGTTTGTTCTTAGCAAATGCGATGTTAAAGATATTCCCTCTAACCCTTTGTGCACACAAGCCTCCACATGCAGAAACTTTTGCCTGTATTTATCAGGTAATAACTTCTGTAGATAACTTCTGCTCATTGTCAGACAAGTTTAAGCAGTCAAACCTCACCATTTCACATCTGAACTAAAATTAAGTGCAACATCTTGTTCTGACTAGATCCAGCCCCTGTAACAGAGTTTCTGAGAAAAACAAAACTGAATGCAGAAGACAATTTTTCTTAATATAATTGTCATGAAATTAAGTAAAAAACCTAAACATACATAAAATGGAAAAGAATATTCTGACCTCTGAAAATTTCCTCATCTGGCATATAGTGGTTATATAAGCCTTAGTTTAATTAGTATAAATGGACACTTGGAGCATAGCCAGGAGCATCCCCAGTTACATGTCTTATCTTTCTCCCCCATAATTATTCAGTGAAGAAATATAACCAAACTACACAGATTAAAAAATATTTCTAGATCATGCACAAACTTAAATATATGGCTATGTGATCCCAGAACAATCATAGGTACATACTTCAAAGAAAGGATTTCTTTCTGGAAAAAACAGATTAAATACAATGCATGTTTAGCATTTATTTCATATTCCATAACCTAAAAGTAAGGATGACTGAACCAGTTTGTCATATCTGGTAAAAGATGTTTATGAAATCTTTCTGAGTAAGTAAAATGGAAATAAAAATGCACGTTTTCATCCTCTGTAACTGTGGAATGCTACTATGAAGCCATAACAACTGTTGTACTGTAACTGTCAAGTATGCATTATGAAATATATTAAATATATCTCTAAATAACCTATACCTGAGAACACATTCTCCTTTATGAATTTCTCTATGCAGACCTGTAGTAATAGATAACAATAATCTCTATAAACATGTTGCTTGATTAAATATTTACCATTGAAATCAAATACTCTGCCAGTTCATAATGATCAAACAATGCTGTCCTGTGGGGAAAAATACAGTAACATTAGAAAGGACAATGAAGTTGAAAGCCAGAGGGTAGCATTTTTCTCCATTTGATGCATTTTCTAATATTTTCAAATAAATATATTTTAAAATAAAGAGACAGAGAGATACCTTTATTACATAATTAATCTTAACAAATTGTTTCCATTTTTGTCACGGAGTTTTGTTTACAAACTAAGTTCAGTTAATACATTGAAAAATCACTGTGGGAAACAATGACCTCATTGATAGGTCAACAGGCATTTTCCCACTGATTTTTATCAGAACCAGTCATTTCGTACGTCAGATCTTTTGTTGTACCACACAAGGTCAATACAGAATTCCACAAACTTCAGACTCATTTTGTTCCAGAAAGACCTAGAGCCTCAAATCCATTTCATTGATCCGATCTCCAAAGACAACTTACTATATATTTTGTATAATAACGTTGAAGTGGGGTTAAAATGGCAATGACTTAGCTAAACATGTATTCTGACTGTGGCAGGCAATTCTACTTGAAAAGATATGAAAAAATATAATATAAAATGTGGTGACATTTATTAATTTACTGAAATTATTTTAAAGCTGTCTATACACATGAAAATTTGTCAGTTCTACAATAAGATACTGGATTATATATTTTAAGGAAATAATGATGAAAGCAGGAAGTATAGCACAGTTAATACACACACTGTAAATGTTTGCAGAAGTCTGACCCCTATTAAGTATTTTGACTCAATGAGCAACACAGAAGGACAGTTCCAAGGTTGTACTGTATCTCAAAGATAACAGTTCCCTTAGCATTGTAAGAGGTAGTAACACAGGGTGTACTAGAGTTAGAACCAATTACTCAAAAGACGTATTTTCAAAATCATGTCATGATTCCAAATAAGTAGAGACGCCTCCATTATCTATAGCAGGCCCCTCCAGACAGGCATAAGTACTGAATGCTTCACACACACTCAAAATAAATTCCAAGGTGCCTGAAGACAGAGTGAAGTCATTTTATAAAATGTTTACATGGAAACATGACAGTAGGAATGTGAATGGATCAAGTCCAGCCTATGCTTTGCTGCTCCTTCACTTCTCAACAAGTCGATGTTTCTCATTTGGTTTATTTATATTCTGAGACATTTGAGGGTTTTTCTACCTTTCTGATGATTCTTGATAATATTTTTTTCCAGTTTCACAGACACAGGGAGTAAGAGAGTGTCATGCTTTGTCCAAGGACAATAATTTTCATGGATATGACAGACAGTTATCTATTATGTAGTACGTTGTATCTGCACAATTTTCTTTGGCATTCTGTCATCACTTTGTCTTCAAAGGTGTTCTAACACAGTAGCATTTCCAAGAGTACCCAAACCTTATCTTAACTTTAGAACACACTCCTCTTTTAATTTCTTCAGTTATCTTTGAATCGTTCCGATTTATACTGTGTCCAAAGAACAATCATCTCTACTGTCTCTGACTTTCTACCAATTGTTTCATATTGTAAAATTCCTTGTAGAATAATACTGTAAAATTATTACACTTAAATGCAGCAAGGCATATCTTTCTTGCAAAAATGTATAGATGGGGAAATATACTACCTCCTGTAGAGTTGATAGCCAGCACATTTAACTAAGTGTCTTTCTGCTAGAGAAGACTGAGAAAACTTCTCAAGAGTCTAGTGCTCTGGTTTCAAATGGACTCTGAAAGGCTAGAAGTCTAGAGGATCACTACATACAATAATGCCGTCTGCAACTTTGTAGTCATAAGGTAGTGTATCAACACCTACTTGTACCTGATCAGGTATAAAATATTTTTTTAGGGAAAAAAACCATTTTTTAAAACTTTTTATATTATTTTTCATTCATTTTCTAGGGAACATAGCCCCATTAGATGAAGGCATTTGTTCCACAACCTCAGAAGCTGTTAACAATTCCATAAACTTGTTCCCTGGAGTAAATTTTCAATACAAACTGTTAGTGATCATCCCTAGACATGGTTCCAAGGCAACTGGAACTATTTTGGTTTTGATATCAGCACCAAAATCTTTAACGTTTTGACCAAATTAGAGACTCTTTCGTATTGTACTAAAACCATCTTTTGGAGAAATTCCAACCCATGTGGAAGGGTGTTCCAAAGTACACTATATAAAGTATAATTGGATGCTGAGAAAAACTAAGAATATCATGGCTCACAACTTATAGTGAAGTCTGGTGGAGCAGCCTCCTACCTGTGAAGCAATGTTTCCTTATTCCCATCTACAGCATCAATAATGGATTCCTCACCAGCATAGGATGACATCATTAACTTCACAATCTCAGTTGCTCCTTGAGTAGCAGCAAAATGAAGTGCTGTGCATTTTTCATTCTGTAAATGGGAAAATAAAACAATATTTAAATATTTAAACACCAACAACCTAATCTCCAACCTATTAAATGCACTAGTGATCTAGCCCAGGATTCATAATTCCTAAATGCCTAAATTTCTATGCAAGTAATGAAATTTTAGTCTTTAACTAAAATACTGTAATTCTAAAGAGAACTTAAAGACCAGAAAAGACTAAAGAGAGAGTTTTAAAGGATCACTACAAAGCTTCTGGTTATTCTATGCCAAGTCCCTAAGATATGAGATAATTACACTCTTAACAATCTTTTGTAGCTGAATTAATAAACAGACACACAGAGCACCGTTTAATACAAGAGACGAAGCAAAGGAAAACTACAGAAAGCCATAGGCAGACCAGTACAAATGAATAAGCAAACAAATGTGCCTATATAATACACAAAACACATTATTTCAAAATGTTTTTTCATTCCTTAAATGGAATCTTCCTTAGATGTCATTCTCAAATAAAATTTTCTGCAGTTTAAAAATAACTTGGTCTAGTATGTTATTAAACTATTATAAGATAGACAGTCAAAAAATTATTAAGCAATGAAGAAATTATTAGAACGAGATTTGCCAAAACGGGATTTCATTTAGCGAGATGGGACAAACTAGCTTTGATATACGCCTGGGGGTTTTGGCTTTCTCCTCTTTGGAGCAGGAATATTTCAGTGAATGAATTGGAATGGGCTTTTTCACAGTGCCATAAGCATTCTCAAAACAGTCTTACCCATCACAAAATCAACAGCATAAATCACCTCATTCAAAAGCTGTGTGTTCAAAGAATGAAACCAATAAAAGAAGGCTAAACCATGTTTATCTTTGCTCTCATGAGTTGATTTGAGCCTTGCAAACAATTTGATTAATGATCAATATCTTCAGAAATGTTTACTCATCATGAAGCTGGGTATAGGCCCTTACACCAACAGTATCATGGTAGCTGCAGCAGCATCACAAATTTGTGCTTGCTTACAAAGAAGACACAGTGAAGGCCAGGACAAGGCTGATGATAAACAAGAATGATGAGAAAGGGTCAGATCAAATACCCCATTTCTGAGAACGGACGATATCAGGTGCATAGTAAAGACTCTGTGCAGAAGAGTCTGGCTGGAGCAACTCCCTTATGAGGAAAGGCTGACAGACTTGGGTTTGTTTAGCCCGGAGGAGAGAAGACTGATGGGGGATTTCATAAATACTTATAAGTATCTAAAGGGAGGGTGTCAGGACGATGGAACTAGACTCTTTTCAATAGTGCCCAACAACAGGACAAGGGGCAATGGGCACAAGTTGGAAAACAGGAAGTTCCACCTCAATATGAGAAAAAACTTCTTTCCTGTGAGGGTGACAGAGCAGTGGCACAGGCTGCCCAGGGAGGTTGTGGAGTCTCCTTCCCTGGAGACATTCAAAAGCCGCCTGGATGCGCTCCTGTGCCCCCTGCTCTGGGTGTGCCTGCTCAAGCAGGGGGGTTGGACAAGATGAATTCTAGAGGTCCCTCCCAACCCCTACCATTCTGTGAAGAAGGCCATACCGTCCTCCAGAGTGCTCTCCCAGACTCCATCTGTGTATGACTCAAGGACTTCCTGAGCCACAAGGGGTGTCACAGTATTCAGCAGCTGGGGACTGATTTTTCTTCTATGGATCTGCCCCAAAGCATTTTGAATCCATGCAAACTTTACATAGCTACAACATCTTATGTAACTGGTGTAAAGAAACCTGCCATTTTGACTGATTTGAACTAGAGACTTGTTTTCATTTGCTGCCCCCTACGTTTTGCATTGGAAGAGACAATGAGCAATGATTATCTGCTCATCTTTTTTTCATATCACTTAGAGATTTAGAGATATCTAGGTTTTAACCAAAATTATATTTCACTCCATTTGAAGTTTACCTGTTTTAGATCAATTTGGGCTCCAAATTCAATGCACATTTTAATCATTTCAAGGTCCCCACTTTGAACTGCCAAATGAAGTGGACTGCACTTTCCATTATTGGTAAAATTGATGTGGGTTTTAGCAGAGTGACCCAATTCTTCACCTGAGAAATGAAAATAAATGGAAATTTTTTAAGCCAGAAAGATAACAGAAGCTATTAAGGCTTTCAAAACAAGTATATGAAATGTGGAATAATATTCTCCCTCTCAAAATATGAACCTTTCACATCTATCATTAAACAATGGATGGGCACACATTTAAGAAAGCAGTTAAGCTACTGCTGAAATCCTGCAAAAGTTACTAGCATGAATTGCCCGTAGGAATAATTGCATTAACTTCTTGTAAGTTCGATCACAGTTGTAAGTGCTTGTTTGCACAGTTCTTTGAGCATTAAAGCACTAAATTGGTAACACTACTATAAGCACTAGATCTTACTGACTGCTTGGAAACAAGATATTTACCTTTTTTTAAAAGAATTTCCATACATGTTTTTGCACCTGAAAATGCAGCTGCATGGATAGGCATACATCCCGTTTTGTTTGGTTTACATATTTTCCCTCCATTTTCAATCTGAAAAATAATGCCTGGATATAGCTTAATGGCATACAGAAAATTCTGACTAATGAACATACTATTACAGGTATAATCTCCTGGGTAGCTTTCTCCTTTTTATAAGTTTTCTATGCATTGTGAAGGTTATATGCAAACATCTTTTACATGGTATATCCATATGTCTATACATACATGTGTTTCATTTTGTGTTCTCATGACCTTCAAAATTAGTTTAAGTTTTTTTCTGTTTGCTACTCAGCTATATTTATATATGCTCTTAAAAGATTAAAGTTTGTTAGTAACCTAAGCAAAGTAACTTGAATATTAGGTCCATGATTAACCCTCCTCCACTGAACAAAGACAGAACATGGGAACAGAATAGCACTGCATCAAGGTAAAAAGAAATTACATCAAAAGATAACAGATAACGATACGTACCAGGAGTGTCAGTGCTTCAGGATTATCCTTGTAACATGCTACAATTATAGGTGTGTTCCCTGCTTCACCTTCCAAATTAACATCTGTACTGCTATGCTGGACTAAAATCTAAAGGTTTAAGAAAACATTCAGTCAGCCATAAGCCAAATACAACAACAAAGGCCCACTCCATCACTTTTGTTGTTTATCTCCCAGAGCACTCTTGCAGCTTAATCTTTTCGCATGCCAACAGCCCACAATGCATAGGCAGACGAGGGACAAAATGAGGGAGAATGTAAAAATATGCAGGCGAAAAATGCAGGTGAGAACAAAGAAAAGTACAATCCTTCACAGCAGACAGCTATGTAACTTGGACAAACACTGCACATAGCTGCAGAGTACCTTAAAGTTCTATTAAACAATTAGCCCAATACTGGAGAAAATCTTTTCTGTAGCAAATTGCAGATGGGGATTTTCAACTGAAGTTTGTATTAATGTCTTGTAATATTCTGTATTCCCTGGAAAGTTGCAATGTTGTAGATGCTGCTCCATTAGACATCTATTGGACAGTTATATAAGATCGAGGGAGACAGGACTCAGTGAAAACAGGGACCCTCCCAGTCCTGAATTCCAGCTTCAGTCCCTACATTATCAGCTAACACGGGGCTATCAGGATCAACAAGTACCCCTATGACTCCTCCATCACTTTTTGAGAAGCGAAGGATCTGTAAGTGATAATGACCACACTGCGCCAAATATTTATTCCTCTATCTACATATTTATTTAACTGCCATTCAGTAATTCCGATTAATTTTTCTGTACTGGAGGAACTGGCACTTTTTAATCACTCTCAGGCAATTTGGCAATAGAAACCAAAGGAGAATTAGGTTGAATAAACAACAGAGTGGGGAAAAAGTGGACACACATTTAGTCAAAACCAGAGCTCTAAAATAACCCAAACCCAGAGCTTGATACAAAGCCCCTTTTTAAAAATGTCATTGTATTTCATATTTTATTGCTCTTAATTCATAAAAAATACAGGTTTTGTAAAAGATGTGAGGACAGTGAAATATTTTAGCACTGAAAATCTCTAAAGGGTTTTAAGTCTCGAATACAGGAATATGTTTTTCTTTCTTTTGCTTGGATGAACTACAAAAAGAGACAACTTTAAAGGGAAAAGTAAGTGATGTGGTGTTAAGGTGGTATTCACCTAGTAAATTCAAGAACTTCATAAATTCTAAAATTCTATCCAAATGTCTCACGTGGAGTAAAAACATTGTCATTGCACTTGGACAAATTATGAAACAATTATACTCTTCTAAATCTCAATGCTGTTGCTATTTTACAAGGTTCAAAATGGACACCTTAGCAATTTCTTCACAATATTCTTTTGTGTTTTTTAATTGCAGCTTCAGTTCTGCTATTATTCAAATTATTATTACAATGCTGGTTTTAAGAACAGCATTTTCTGACTAATTTTAATCTTTTTTTAAAAAAAATACATTAGTTTCAAGAAAATGTTGGTATTTCTATGATTCCCTATAAAATCACAAAAAATAAAAAATCAGAACCTAAATATTTGAAATAACACATGCCAACATGAAATTTTAGCATTAAAAAGAACCTTTTCAAACAAAAATTCTTTGTGTTTGGAAAATTTAAAAAAATGCTCCATGAAACATTACGACTACTATCATAGCACAGATATCAATATTTACATAAATCGGTAAGTTACTTTTTACTTGGTGTGCTCAGACTACAAAAACATTTCTATAAACATCACATGTTACACATCCAGCTTGCTAAACAAAGCATATGAGGAGATAGATACAGCATATATAAACAAGGTCTTGGTGGTCTGCACGCCACTGCTGTTGAGCTACTTATCAAGTCTGTGTATGTATGCAGTCTTTAGACTTACCTTAACAATTTCATTGTGCAGGGACTGCACAGCCATGTGCAAAGGTGCCATCATATTGGAGTTGAGAATATTTGGATTGGCTCCTCTGCTGAGGAGCAAACTAACACTTTCGACCTGGTTTTTCTTTGTGGCCCAGTGCAGTGGGGTATTTCCAGAAGAATCCATCACATTTAATACTAGGTCAAAGGAGAGATAACAAACAAAAATGAAAACCAAAATGAAAACCATCAAATGTTCTGATCACACTGAAAAAAAAAAAAAGTGTCTTCAATAGAGGTTTAAGTCTGTGCTACTGCATTTCTTTGAAAAAGGGAAAGTTTGCATGTCGCGCAGTGCGTTGTGTTAAACAGATTAAATATTGTACTGAAGACACAGTTTTGGTTAGAGAGATGGAAGGGGTGAAACACCTGTTTATTTCTTGCCCATTATTATATACCATTTTTCTCCCCCCAAGAGTTACTTGATTACCCTCTTTTCTTGTCTCTTCTCTTCCCTATCATATTTGACTTTGCAGCTATTGCTTTAGAGACTGCACAGAACAAGTGAGTATGAATAACTAAAGAAATAATAAATGCTTGGAAATTGTAAGAAGATTAAAGACCATATCTATTCTGATTCAATTAAGAACACAGAAGTTAATCGATTCACACCAGTTATAAAACTGGTCTGTTCTACACATGTATTTTGAGCTTCAAAATTGCAAATAAACTTCAACAAATATTCTAAAACAATAAGACAAAGTTTATACACTGAAAAATAATATATTTCAGACAGAATATTCTAAATTTGCCATCATTATGTGCAAAAATGAGCTTTTCAGGGCCACTACATGCTTGCTCAGCAGCCCACAGTCTATCAGTGGAGTCCTACATAGTTCACAATGCTTATTAATAACTACTAAACAACACCTTTTGCACAGAGTACTTTTCCATCGTTTAAGGCCCCGCATTCTCCTACTTACTACTTCTTCCCTAAATTTCTTTTGATGGCCTATCTCATCAAATGTTTATTCTTCCCCACTATTAAACAACTTGTGATGACAACTTGCGTGCCAAGTATACGAAACCAAATTAATTCTCTTTTGCATTTCCAGTATTATAAATGTAACAACAAACATGTAACAAATAAGGAAGACAAAAATTCAGGCCCACTGTATTTCAGTTTTCTTTTTCATATCTGAAGACTGTAAATCTGAGTCCCAAACAAAATAAGAGATATCAATTCTCAGCATTAGAGAGGAAACAGTCCTAACTTAACAAGGGCAACCCAAACCACACCTGAGACACTGTGAAATGTGGCAGACAGTTTGAACTGTATTTAAATCTATAAATGTAGATAACAGACCAGTTCTGCTTCTGTTGGGTAAAAAACACTTTGATTATTGAACCCTTTTATTCTGTTAAATAGTTCATACAATAGTTCATAAAATGTGTGTTACCTTCACAGGAAGAATCATCTATGATCAGTTGCATTAATTCTATTTGACCTCCTTCAGCAGCATGATGCAATGGGGTGGCATTTAATTCATCCACTTTGGTAAGCCCAGAACGATTCTTCTTAATAAAGCTCCGTAGCCTACAGGCACTTCCATCTGAAATCACCTATTTTGGACACAAATTTTCTGATTTTCTCATTCTCCTAACAGGCAAGATATTAGCAATGCTATAATGTGTTACTGTGGGTATCTTACCACTCAAAAATTCTCTCCCAACTGTTTAGTTTTATACAGAATTACACAAATCCCAATCAGGTTGAGTCAACAGTGAAACTCAGATTGATCTGACTGATTGCAAAATCAGACCCAGATGAGAAAAAGTGCAAAATTAACAAAATTCTAAATTATCTTGAATACATGATTTTGCCTTCCATAGTGAGCTCAAGATCCTCCCTCCACCATGGAAAATCTCAGACAAGCAAATTCATCACTTACTGTTTTATACTTTCTCCAGTTGTGGCCATGTCAAATGAATTCAACAGAGCAGAAAAAATAATAATCTTGACAAATTCCTTCTCTAGATTTTTCTACAGAGACCGATATGTCCTGGGCTTCCAAGTTCAGCCGTTGGGTTACTGTGATGTTCTTTATGTCAGAGCAACCAATAAATTCTTTAATTTCAGTGGTATCCTAAAAGCATCCCATGGACTACTATCTCAGTCTGAAACAACCCAGCATTTTCACAGCGTAATACAATAAAACCTGCTCCAACAGCTCAGACATCTGACTCCTTGATACCTCCCTGGCACTGTGCTTTACATCCAAAGCTCACTACCGAAACCCTGCTGATTCTTATTTTATGATGTTCTACAAATATTTTTCTTAAGAGTGTTTCAAAAACCATACTTGTATAGAAAGAAAAGTGATAGAAAAAAATGGTCAGGAATTTAAAACCACGTTATTAAAAATTAAAAGGGAATTAAAAAGAAAAACAATTCAACAAAATTGGGAGGAAAATAAAGGTAAAAATATATATCTAAAGTAATGTGAACCTCCCCAAAGGTGTATAAGCAAGCAAAGGGTAAAAAAAGGGAAATGCCCTGAAATCACTGTTCCCTCCTCAGCTGCAAAAGAAAAGGAAAATTTTGCTCTCCGGGATCCCCTGAGCCACAAAGCTTAAACAATTTTTTGCTGTCATTAAGCAAATATACATTACAGGGCAGCCCATTCATACAATTAAGCATGTGTTTAACTTCCTTCAGCTTCATAGTCCCATTGACCTCAGTGAGGTTACTCACGTGAATAATGTCACAAATGTGTTCAAAGATTTAGAAGACTGGCGCCAAATACAAGGGTAGCATCTGCTTCAAAAGTGCAATTAGAAAACGCTAATAGAAAACAGGTGATATTGTTGTGGAAAAGGTATTTAAGATGACTCAACTGTCATAAAAATAAGAGGTCAATTGCACACACAAATATCTATACATTTTATATTCATCAATAAGCTATTTAAGAAAACCTTATTATAAAGTCCAGTATCTTCTATTCCTTCTAATATTCTAATTTAATTTTGATTGTAATGAATTTCAAATCTTTCTATTAATGTAGACCACATTTTGCCACTCCTTACATTAGAATTTTCTGTCAATGTAAGATAAAATGTGGCCAAAATGTGGCACAATGATAATTTCTATCAGCAAAAATAAGATTTTTCAGCTAATGCTGCAGCGTTTCACTAATAAAATAGGAAAGGAATAAATCTGTTAGGTGTTCTCAGTACTTCAGTTGGTTCAAAGCAGCAAAGCAAGCTATTTTAAACAACACCAGCTCCTCTCCACTTTGCCTGAACAGCTCTTTAGTGGCAAATCACCCACCAGAGTGACAACCTGTGTTATGCTGAAGAGATGTGCTTACAACAAAGGCTAGCACACAGAAAGCAAGTCTGGAAATGATCTCATGAGGTCTTTAAACCTATCCACATACTCCGTCAAATTTGTTCAGCCTGCTGTTAAGAATCTCCAAAGTTACCCAAGTTGTTCATCCTGTAAGTTACCTCTTCCTCTGCTGAATTATTCTTACCATTAAAAAGTATTCTTACCATTAAAAAAGGCTTCCCTAACATTTGGTCTAGGCGTCCCTAGGAGCAATGTAAGTACATCGCTTCTTTTCCTACTCTCTGTGGAAAAGGGGAGAGGTTATATCCTTCCTGGCAGCAATTTTGCATTTGCAGGTTGCGCCGCTGGTTCCCTTTCCCTTCGTAACAGTTCCAGTGCTTCTAAACTTTCCTTTCGGGACATTTTTGCTAGATGGTCTACTCATTCCCACCATGACCTCTGGACCTCCCTCTCAGAGGTGGACCCTTTCTGGGGCGTTGTGCCCACAGATCATAGGGGGATGCGAGCCCCTGGGGCGGCCGCCTGCCGCCCACCACCGGCCCCCGCCACCCCGTGTCCTCCTTCGCCTGCTCCCCTCCCGTGTTCCCACCTGCCCGGGCCACACAGTGCCACAGCCTCCTCTGCCTTCACACCCCACGGCAAGGGCGGCTCCCAGCCTGCCTCCCACCCCTCACAGCTCTCCCTCTCAGCGAGAGGAAAGGGCTTCCTGGGGGAAAAGGTCTCTGGGATGCAACCAACGCCGAGTCCGCACAGACGCCCCCAGAGCCCCCG